>NC_141755.1:30638936-30942842 GCF_982258835.1 Parasteatoda tepidariorum
TATTTACGTTGTTTAGCTTTATGAATAGGATATTTTAAACATAAATATGATTCAGTTTATTTGCTTACATGAGCATTTAGAGAGAAGCTCTTCTGCTAAGCATGAACATAAGCTCATTGTCAATTAAAAATTCCGATCAGTTTCTGACTAGCTAAAAGGTTAAAATTGAAACTGAACCTCTCAGTCTAACACCAATACGAATTAACATCATTTCTCGACAGCTTGAAGTAGAATTTATTGTCCTATTGTAGCCAAATACAAATTATAGTCTATATAAATCTCGACAGCATTCCGATTAATTATAATTCTGAAATTGCAACTGGAGTTCACATCCTAATAACAACGAGAGTTATAGTTGTTCCTCAAATTGTGCAAGAAAAATTTCTATTCAATTTATTTCATGATTTTCCTTAAACAAGATAGCAAACAACTTACTAAAAAGCAGAAAATATTGAAAAAATTAATTTAAAAAAACTATAAAACTCACTGAAACTGTTTTCGTTAGATTAAAAGCAGAAAAACGCAAGGCGCATCACTTTCGTATTGATCTACTTACAACCAATTTATGCAGCAAACGCAAGTACCCCCACACGTCTTATTGAAAGTATGCTACCTGCGCCTTTCGTTTATAGTCTGACAAAATCAGGGACAATTTTTCCTTTGTCCATCAAAAATAAAGCTTTTTTATTATTTTATTTTATTTTTATTATTTTTATTTGTTAATTTTTATTTTATTTCATTTTATTTTCATATTTTATAATTATTTGTTTTAATTTTTATTTTATTTTATTTCATTTTCATATTTTATAATTATTTGTTTTAATTTTTATTTTATTTTATTTTATTTCGATGTTATTTTTCTTATTTTATTTTTATTTTTGCTTTTATATTATTTATTTTATTTTATTTTATTTTATTTTATTCTTATTTTATTTTATTTTATTTTATTCTTATTTTATTTTATTT
Source organism: Parasteatoda tepidariorum (assembly GCF_982258835.1). Lineage (NCBI taxonomy): Eukaryota > Metazoa > Arthropoda > Arachnida > Araneae > Theridiidae > Parasteatoda > Parasteatoda tepidariorum. The sequence goes on from NC_141755.1 coordinate 30,639,903, forward strand.
CATTTTATTCTTATTGCTTCAGAGCGCATTGTGACTGAAAAGTCTATGCTATAGAAAATAATATATAGATACAGTTAAGAAATTCATCTTTTTCGCCTTTTATAATACATGCAAATTTAAAACATACTTAATTTTCGAAATATTCTTTATAAAGCTTGAGGTTTAAGTGAATAAACATGAAAAGTCCTCATTAACTAGTATTCCATCATAAAAAAAAATACTTCAGGTAATTTTTAATGAATCCTTATTGACTTTAATTGGAGCGTCTCAGAAATTAAATATTTTTCTTGTTCTGCATGCCTATTACTAACAGTAAAAGCTAATGCTTTTACGAATAAGATGAATGCACACTTAATTATATGCAAAATAATTACAAGGTGTATTTAAAACGCAACCTATCTGTTATAAAGTCAGAACATAATTTTTTCCTTCTTTGCAACAAAAAAATACCTATTTCTTTGAATTAAAAACTGCTATTAATTTAGATTTAGAATTTCTTAAAACCACCATACTCTTACCTTTTTTTTTCAGCATAAACAAAGAGTGTTTACCCTTCTGGAAGAAGCAAGACGCACAGATCCTTCTTTACCTAACCTTGAAGGGTAAATGTTTTTCTAATGTTACTTATTCATCTTTTAAGTGCTTCGTATTTCTTTTAATAATGCATGAGAGGAACTTTTATGGTTAAAAGATAGATTATTGTAACAAGATGGTGGCTGATTAAATTTATTTTTTGAAGAAACTATGACTGTAATTAAGTATATTATTAACAACAGTTAGATAACCGAATATTTTATGCTGAATATAAATATTTAATTAAATATACCATAAAATGGATGACAAATAAAGGTTATAGCAACTTTTTTTTTCTTCCTGCACTGAGAATAAAAGCGTATGATCAAAACTACCTGAATATGACAAAATTTACCGTACTTCTATCTCTATTGGAACTTTAATAGGTTCGGTAATTTTTAACTAATGAGCAAAGCATAATGAGCAAAGTTCTCTGGTAATTTTAACCGAAGCACTTTGGTAATGATTTTGTTAAAATTAACAATGAAATGCAATTTTATAATATGTGACAAAATTTGGAAAATGTTAATGGTAATTTTATCATGATTCCTCAGAGCATGGCATGAAAATTCTTTTTTTTTTACCAAATGGTGGCAACAAAAATTATAATTTCGAAAGCTGGAATTTCCAGTAAATCGTTACCATATGAATAGAAAATTAACCAAATAAATGACTAAAGCGACATACATACATGTCATTACTAAATACTCCAGTAATTTTGCCAGATTTTTTTCTCCCTGATTAATGAGTGTCTAAATGTTGTCTGTACAGTCCGCAAAAAAAAAACGAATCACCCTGAATAACTTTCGTTCTAATGATCGGATTTTCACGAACTAAGTGTCAATCTTAATGGTTCCTGGGGGTGACCTCAAATATGTTAATTAATTAGTGCTAACTATTAATTAAGTTACGAAATCAGACACAAAAACGTACTTTCTCTGAATAAACATATATTTTTTTTTACATATTTGGAATCTAGACCCTTGAATTAGTGGGGGTAGACAAAATTTTTAAAAAATTGGGTGGTAAATTGGGCCGCAATAAAGGTTTATATATTTGGCGATAGTCCAGAAAACCGCCAAAAAAAGTCGCCTGCGCAAATAAATATTTTAAGATAACCCATTGACTAATTCAAAAGAGGAGTGCTTAATTTTACTAGGTTGCTACGCAACCAATCTCTGATAGTAAAAAAATTGAAATAATGTTCAGTGATTGCTCGGAGGGGCTTAATTTATTGTTAATAGAAAATATCTCGAAGTTTCCAGGCCATAAATAATTTTTTTAGGGGATTTCTGTCCAAAAAGCAAAAAAAATATTATTTTAATCTCCTTTGAAAAGTAAATTTGAATCGATTTATAAATTATTTATGATAGTTTTTAGAATTTAAATACATGAACTTTTTATCTGATATTATTTAGATTACACTGTTTTTACTATATTTATTCGAGGATTTTATACTAAAATAAAATGAGCATAACTTATTATAGCTATATACAAAATTTTAGGGATAATCATTTTTACAGCTTTAATCGAGTCTTCTAGGCAAGAAAGTTGAAGAAAAAAAAGTGCTTGGAAAATAAAATGTAGATTATATAATAATTCTAATGCACATTCACAAGGCTTTCTATAATTTACGATATTTCTTTTTTCTATAACTCAAGGAATTGCTGAATGTTTAGTGGCATTTTAAAAAGATTGAAATATGTTATGTTTAAGAATAAGATATTGAAATAATATGTTGCAAATTGTAGGATTCATTGTTTAAAAAATCGCTTCATTCTACTAGATATTTAGGTTACATCGTTTCCTTTGGATAAAGATTATTAGCAAATAGCATCCTCATGTTTCGATACATTCTGAAACTTATACGTTCGCAAATTCACCATAAAATGTCGCACAGGATATTCTTCAATTACGATAAGCTACATTTACCACCAAATACTGCTACTATGGTTATTTTTGCTTTCTTATATATATCTGATGATCTCTTTTTAAACAGAGCTCGTAAGATCCTTAAGATACTGAAATGGGGGCACAAAAACTTAAGAGATAAAATATTTAATTTCATTAACTCAAAATATCTGGTGTCAAAATGTTAATTTTTAAGTTAAATATAACTTTTGCAATATTGATGTTCTTACATTTTTAAAGACCATATGAATCCTGATAAAATATTAAAATACATATGTTTACTTTAACTAGTGTAAAATCCTTATCAAAATAATAATCAAGACCCAAATGTAAAACAGTATAATTGACGATAAAAACTCAACTGGCTTCAAAACTTATGAAGAGGGAAGTAAAAGTCGACATGTTTCGAGTTTTCAAATATAATCGCCCATTCTCAAGACTTGTCAGGCTTGGATAACTTGTGACTTTTATTATTGGACTCTCAAAACATGTCTATTTTTATTATCATCTATTATTTTTTTAAATCAATGAAGTTTTTATATTTTCGATTCAGTTTCTTGGGATTATCCATTTAGTTACACAACATATTAAATTATTTCACTCGATATTAAAATAAGTTTGACATATGTTATTGGCACAGGTTCTTAGATTGAAAAAAAAATAATTCACTACTTTGTAAAAAAATTAATGCAGAAAAAAAAATTTTTTTTTTTTGCTGCAAGCCATAACATTTTAGTTTAAGGTCATAAAAAAATTCCGTTTACAATTGAAATTTCAAAAGTTGAATGTGAAAATGGAATGTCCCCTAGTACCAGGAATCGAAATTAAATAGTAACAAGGACAACTTTTTTAAACAAGTTAGCGTTTCCGTCCTACTCGAAGTTGTTTGAAAAGGTATTTTTTATATATCGATTCCAAAGTTTATTCGACATATATTTCAGGGTATACTTTCGGAGTATTTCGATTTAAATAATTTACTTAAAATAAATTATTCAAGCTACATGATTTAATGCATTTATAGTATAATAATAAACGGAGCTTCCGACGCATATCCTTAACCTTAATACCGCTATCATTAAATAAATGGAATAAGCTTAGATAAGTAATAAAAGTTAATTTTTCCCTCGTTTTAATTTTCAAGGAATAATATGTTTCGATCAAACAGATTTCATTCTGGAAATAGCGAAATTATTGAGTAGGTCCCTTGGAGCAATATCATTCTTATCCTCTTTTGACGAAATATAGGAAAAATTAGTTTTCACAATTTCTGTAAAAAGCATGTTAGCCTACTTGCCACGTTTTTTTTTTAATTTTTTTTTTATTAAAATAAGGTCGGAAATTGTGTATTTTTTATAGCATTTTTTTAAAAAATCAGATGACTCTAAAATTGGCACAGCTTCGGAATCCTTACAAATTTCAATTTTTAGTATTTCCTGCTTAACAAAATAAGGCATTTTCCTGATAACAAATTATACTACAATAATATCTTGGAAATCATGCTAAAGTAAAAAATTAAACTAAATAGTTTAGTATATTATCAGAAAAAAAAATCTACTTCGTATCATAAAGAGTAAAAGATATAATGAAATAATTAGTGAATCACACGTGGTCAGATAATTAAAAATTTAATTTCACAACTAAGATAGTAGGACGACATTTAGGATACTGAGATATTTTAAGACACTAAAAAAATTGGCTACGTATTTCACAGCTTTTTATGTTCGGTATCTTTATCCTCTTTGTAGTGACTTATAAAACATCAACACTATTTTAGATAATCTAAGTTGAAGTCATAAGAAACAAAAAAAAAAGACAATCAATAATTTATATTCTTTTTTCAAAAAAAATAGTATGCTAAGTAAATAATCAGCTGTTTTGCATTAAATAATTTTAAACAGCTGAATGTTTTTAATTTCTTAACAAGGTTTTATTCTTAGCTAGCAGACAATAATTCTTTAAAAAAAACTTGACTATAATTTGAAAAGGAAACCTAAATTAAAGAAAATCTAAATTAAAGTTCTAAAAAATTATTAGTATATTAATGAAGAAATAATAAACGTAAAATGGAAAAGAATAAGAATTTTAAAATGTAAAAATTTTATTAAATAGTTGGTAAAATAGTTCTGTGATACACTTCCGGAAATTTCTTTTAAGATTAGGATGATATAGGGTAAACCAATAAATGAAGGAGCATTTCATAGATATTTCTTAGAAATAAGATTTTAAACATTTCAATTTAGATTGATTGGTAAGAGTAGCTTACTACCTAACAATAGGAAGTCCTCTAACAATGCATTTAGTTATCTGGTCTTTGAGTCTTCTCTGGAAAAAGTTTTGAATTTGTTAGTATCTGTTCAACGCCTTGTTTCTTTGACAAAATTATAAGGTCAGTGTTTGTTGTTATCCGTTTAAACTACAATTAATTGCATATAATAATGCTTTTTCTTTTCATTGTGAAAAAAAGAATTCAAAATATGGTCATTGAAGTTACGTTTTATTTATTTTAAGCATCATAACAGAAGCAAGTACTGAGATTAGGGGGTGTTTATTAACTGGATTACCGAACGATGAAAAACCAATGTATAAACAAGTGTTCCTTTACTACTGGGATTTTTTCAAGTTAATGAAAATAAAAGAAAAATTTTAATTTTCTTGTACCTTTTGTCATATTATAAATCAAAATTATGTTAAAAATTAAAAAAAAACTTCTAACCAGTGAAGGAACAGGCATGTTCCTTCACTGAGAATAGATTTCCCAGTGAATGAATAGTATGTGTGAAATATGATTTTACATGGATAATTAGTAGTTCAGCGACATAGAGGACTCCTAAAATTCAGTTAAATGTTGTATGAATAGTTCCCATAACAATTTCATTTAAATATGCAAATTTAATTGCTAAATTTATTTAAAGAATTATAATAATAATTAATTCATTATTTATCTTTATAAATGTAGTGATTAGTTATTACATCATACCTTAGACACCTTAATAAACTATGTTTATTAACCAAATATAACAACTAAATATAATAATAAAAGCTTGAATGGAAAATTTCCTTGCAGGATTTTGTGCCAATAATTAGCTAAATTATTATCTTATTGCCGTCTTTAATGTCCTAACGGGAACTGGTAGGAAAAATCCATTTAAAGACAATTATCTAGGTGAAAAATGGATGAAGTTTTTTTTAAGGCGACATCCACCGATAACTCAGTGCAATGCGAAGATAATTTCAAAAGGCAAAACTTCCCTTAGAGAATAATATTCGAAATACTGGTTTTAAGAACTTCAGAAGAATCTTTAGGATGGAAAAAAGCCCTGGCTTCCTTTTATAAAGTGATTGCATTTACAATGCGAATGAAACAAGAGTTGAATACTGCCCTTAAACGGGCAAAATCTTCGGCATTAAAAATTATAAGGATTTATATTCTAAAGTACCTAGGAAAGAAAAAGTACCTTCATTGGTAGTTTTTCCTTACAGAAGAATTCGTTGAGATATTACAGAATCAGTCCCTGCTGCATATTTCATTGGAAAAAGCTATTCATGAAATGAAACGATGACCGCAGTAACATTTTACAAATGTATTGCAAATGTTTCTACCCATGGCTAATTAAAAATGCAATCAAATTCCATATTTTGCTTCTTCTGGATAGGTATAAATCTCATATCAATTTGATACTGAGCAAGTTTTGTTCCTCAAAACAAATTTTCCTGTTTAGTTTTCTACCTAATTCATGGAAATATCTCGTTAGATCTTGAAAACAAAAGAATTGTAAAACAATATGTCTAGAAAATTTTACATCCATTTTTAAATAAGATTTGAGGCATCAACTGATGAAGTTAAAATGCTTTTATGAAATGCGATATTTTTCCATTCGATGTAGAAAACGTTGACTGTAACAAATGCATGCAAAACAGACACCAAGAGTTAATGAGCAACACAACTTATCAACAAAACACATGCTTTGAGAGTAACGATGCGCTATTTCTTCAGAAGCTTGAGAAGAAAATCTCACAAGTTATGTTGCAAATTTTTAAAGGAACATTGACGGAAAAGTTTAATCTCCCAAATATCCAATAGCCTGTGCTTTTTTCAATATTGAAGAATTTATTTCAAAAAGAACAATTGTATAATCAAATTTTGGCTCTGAAGCTGAGACAACTAAAATTAATAATGAAAGTATCTTGAAAACTGATTTTGAGATAAGTCCTCTTGAGGCATTGTTAGTTGCAGAAACAATTGGTTTCATAAGTAACTACTAGATATAAATCAATGAGAGATGGGTTTTACTCAAACTTCGAAACTCCTTTTTCTCATTTATTATCCAGTGAGGAATTCTGGAAATGGAACTGGAAAATCAAAAGAAATTTCGGAGATATTTCGGCCCAAAATTTGGAAAAAAGAGGAAGGTTAAATCAAAAGAAAAAGAAATAAATTACTCATGACGAAGAGAAAAAAAAATACTTAAAAAGACTTTTTAAAAAAAGCTTAAAAAATATGGGGAAAAGAGTAAACAAAAAAATGATCGAATTATAATAATAATAAAAACATCATCGGATTACACAATGATAAACATTTATAATTTAGAACGGAGTATTAAACTATGAGAAAAAAATGTAAAACATTTTTTTAAAATTTTGTATTCAAACATATTTTCCTTTCCATTCCATGACTGAAAAAAAAATTAAAATTTTCCACATTAACTATGGTTATATGTCGTAATTCCAAGAAAAATCTTGTTTTTAGATATTTGTGTGGCCTATGGATTCCTAACGAGCATCAAACATTCTCAAAATTAAGTGTTCATTCACTGGAAAATTTAGTGTTTATTCACTGGTAAGAACTGCTCCTTCACTTGGTCATCTTACTACTTATTATTTAAACCACCAAAAGCTTAAAACAATATTATGTAAGTTATCTAACTTTTTTTTACATAATTTGCATTTAATAACAAATATGTCGACACCATCATTTAGCTAAAATTACAAATTTTGAAATCTTTATAATTTTTTTTAAAGGCAAGCTAAGCTTAAGTGTTCTTTCATTGTTTAGTTTACCCTATAAGATGTTGAGAAATTTGCGATGTTGTGAGAGATGTTTAAAAATGTTGACTACGTATTTTTATTAATATTTATAAAATATATGTTCAAGAAATTGATAAATATATTATTCCAAATCTATGCATACGTATGTATATTATTGAAATTGTATCAGTTATTGAAAAACAAAATAAGGAAAATAAAAAATAATCACATTAAATAAGCACAATCTGGTGTATTCTATCAGAAGCACGCTTTTTTAAAACTAGACATTTGTTGAATAAAGTGTTTTTTATTCAAAATTCTTTACTAAATTGGAAATAAATTATTAAATGACTAAAAAAGAAACATTGTATTTTATAGTGTGAAAGAAATAAAAATAAAAAGATTAGCAAACGATTATTAGCGAAAAAAATATGAATGAAATTTTACGCTACGCGCGCGAAGTCAAGTTCCTCCCAAGTTTATCACATTTTAATATTAATCGCCCCAATCAGTTATTTCTTTATTGTCGCCAAATTATTTTCTTAAAAATAATTAATTTTAATTTTTCTCAGCTTCTAATATATAAAAACAGTTGAAACTTTAGATTTTTCAATTGAAAAATATGTAGATTAATATGGTATAAAAAAATTCATACCTTATAATTCAACATTTTTTCATCCTCACTTTAATCAAATAATAAAAAATAATAAATAATTATTAAAAATTATTTTTTGCATGAAATTAGCTTTGGGTAAATGAATTTTATGAGTGGGTGCAATTTTCTTTTGAATTGCTTCATTAGTTTTGAAAATATGACTGAAAACGCAAAAAGCGAAATTAACATTAAGGGGTACGAACTTTGAATCGCTCTCCTGACCAAACTATGGGGACCACATTTCCCAGATTGCGGCTACCCCCTATATTTTGAAGATAAGAAATCCAAATATGCAAAAAAAAAATGCATGTTTATTCAGAGAAAGTACGTTTTTGTGTCTGATTTCGTAACTTAATTAATAGTTAGCACTAATTAATTAGCATATTTGAGGTCACCCCCAGGAACCATTAAGATTGACACTTAGTTCGTGAAAATCCGATCATTAGAACGAAAGTTATTCAGGGTGATTCGTTTTTTTTTTTTTGCGGACTGTACATCCTATTAAACTATAGAAAAAACAACTTATTAAAATATATTAGTTATTTTGTGTGTTATGAAATAGCTATTCTTAAGAAATTTTAATATTAGATGCCAATTTCTCCATTTGTTTTCTATATATGCAATTATTTAGGTCATTAACAATTATCTGTTAAGCAAACATTTAAGTATAGATATTTAATTATTCCATTTATAAGATTACCACTTAAATGTACAGGATTCCCAGGAAAACCGTATACATCCTGTTAACTTTCAAACAGATTCAGCTATAGCTGTAAAATTGGTGTTTTAGTATAGTAAAGTGGCTTGGTGCTGTAAAGATGAGCCTGCCTACAGAGCCACCTTTGAAAAACTGTTAAGCTAACGTGTCTATCTGGAAAACGGAGCTTGATTCATGAAAAAGTGTTTTACAAAGTTGTATAGCGTCATAGATTAAGTACGATTCAATACTAAAATTTTAGAGTGCCTTAAACACGCATCTGCTTGATTATGATTATCTATAATGAGAATTGAGAAAACCATCATAGCTAAAAAGATCATTATTATTTGTTACATAATCCCTTTATTAACAAATGAAAATATTCTCTAAAGCTTAGCATACTGCGCAAAACAACTTATACCTGAGTAAATTTTGATCTGATGATCGAATTTTCACGAACTACAACTCAAACTTAAAGCATATTTGAAATAAAATAAAATTAATTCAATCCCTAGTTTTGATTTCCAGGTTCCTTTCAATAGCACTTCCCTTACTAGACTAAAAGTTCTTTGAGTTATAACTATGATTTTAAAAATATACTCAATTTCGATTTTGATCATTGTGAAATTCTATTTAATTTTTATCCTTTTAATAATTATATATATATATATATATATATATATATATATGCATGCTCATTTCATATGTTCATTTGTATGTTGCATGATGATATATACATATATTCGACAAAGCATAAACTGAAAATCTCATTTAACGATTCGAACTCCCCTCACTCGAATTAGGTAAGATCAAGTATTTGTATAATTGCAACAAAAAATTGGTTCTCCGTGTTATTTTATATCGGTTTCTGATGTTAGATTACAAGTAAAATCGACGTTAATAATTTCGTGACGCATAGGAATAACGTCCCCGAATTCGTATTTTAAAATTTACATGAAACCAAGTAATATATGTGTTTCTTATAATTAAACTTACGTTTTTAAAACGTGTTTCTATAAACTTAATTAGTAGAAACTCAACAAGAACCAATGAATGTCGATTAAATCATGAAAATATTACGTAAAATTGGAATTTCACATTTTAAATAATGCTATACGTATAGTTATAATCTTTCTTTTACGGAGTTTAACTTCTAACTCGGATTACATTAAATCTAATATCATGAAGCCGTTCCGGAATGTACATCAAATAATAAAAGTTGTATATTAGATGCCATGAATGTGTAGAATGAGTATATTGGGATACTTATCCAATTCAGAGGGCGGAAAATATCCTTTACTGTAGAAATATTATGCACCTTGGTATAATAGATTCTCATTACCACAGTACTCATAATGGCGGATACCAGAATTATTAAATGCCACATTTAACTAAACTTTACTGGTGTCAGATATAGTTTGGCGATTTCTGTGGCTTTCAAAATAAGTACCGACAATAAGAAATTAAAATTATTATAGAAATATTGGTGTTATTAGGACGGATGATAATAGAAACTATAGCAACCACAAAATTGAAGTTATAAAAATGTGAAAATAGGAATAAGTGCTATGTGTCGTAAGACGTGTTTTTTGGATTGTCTAACTTGTTTGCCAAATGACGGCGCTGATTAGACTTGTAAAGTATTTTACACATATTGAACTTTTACGCATGACTGTAATATCGGCAAAATTGAAGAAGATCGAAAAATAACATACTTTGCCAAAGAGTTCGACGTTAGTGACAGTGTTGTTTCAATGCTTTGGAAATTATTTCAAACAACTCTAATGTGTAGCAGGCGTCAAGAGAGAGTTCGTGTTCCATGTAGGACACCTGCAAAAGACGGGTACATGATGCTATCGGCAAAAAGCAACTGGCGCCAGTCAGGTATCAAATAAGTTTCATGTTGCTACTGGTAAGTGAACCTTCCGAAAAACGGTAGCCAGAACCTTGTAGAAGGACTATACACCCTCCGACCTGTCATGTGTATACTATTTTCTAGACGTCAATACAGCATCCGCTTGCAATAGTGTCTTCAGCATCGCAGTTGAAATGAAGAGGACTAGGCTTGATTACTATAGTAGATTCAGTTTATCGTCTGATTGTCGGCTCCAAATGATCTGGCAGGAGATTCGCACAGCTTATAGTCAAGAAGGCATACATTAAAGAGACCGATATCCTATATGTAGTGTGATGGTATAGGCTGGCATTTTATTTAATGGCTGTACGCTCCTCTATGTACTTCCAACTGGGACTATGACTAGCTCTGACATCTCACATTAATGACATTTTGCTGCCTCTTGTTCTAATGCCTTCATGACATACCCTTTCTCATTGACCTCAAACCCCAAGAAAACTTGAAGGGCTCTCCTCAGTTAGGCTTTATATACAGAGTAAGGCTCTATATATTATGGCGGAATTTAAAACTGCCATCATTGAATCTTGATTTGATAGTAATGCTATTAACCTGCTGGGATCGGTAAATGGTATGCAAGAACGCATAATTTAATTCAGATTAAAAAAATGAAGTGAATATTTTGGTAATGCTTAGAATAGGCTTTATTTCAATGGGCAAAACTCTTTTTTTTTCTTCTATTTTACCTTTTCGATGCTTTTTCCTGACCGAAAGGGGCAAGAAATGAGTTAATATCTATAAAATAAAATTTAAGACCTAAGAAGATGTCAGGCTAAATGCTTATGGTTGGTTGGTGTGTGTAAGCAATAAAATGTCAGCGATAAGATATATCATCCAGTTATCTAGAGGTAATTTTGAGAACTTTCTAAGTACTTATCTCGATAAACTAATGCACAGATTGACTTAAAAATTTCCCCTTTATAAAAGTGTGCTTTGTCACTACATTTTTCTCAAGCCTTTTACTTGACAATGATACAATGGTGCAAAGAGATGAGTAAATTGACCATTTCATAAACGCAATACATTACTATTACAGGAATTATTCATTTGTTTTATTACGCGAAAAAAATAATTACCTATCTATATTTTATTCAAAAACAACCAAGCATAACTGATTTACAAATAATCATACTGATATTAGTCTTAATAGAAATTGCAATTACCAGAAATAATCTAGGTGTATAATTAAACTACTTTTCCTTGACAAAATGATCGTTTTCCTTTTAAATAATTAAATTCGTTTCCATTTGAAACATAATGAACTTCCGAATGTATTTTTTGACTGCTTTTAGAATGAAGAGAATACCAGATTGCGAATAATAGAATAGATATATAGACAAATCCTCCCTCAGACCATTCTCTTGGGAGTGTTGAAGGAGGTCTGTAAGCAAACTATATGGTTGATATAAGGCATTCGAGAATGCTTAGCTAAAATAATTATGTCATCACATCGAATGTTGGGTGCATTTCGAAGATTGGATTCTAGGCTAGCACACAATAGGCAGGAATCTTCTAAGTGACTTTATTGACAACTCCTCTAATACTAAATAAAAGGAATGTTTATTCACTTATTTACTTAACGTTAAGCACATAATATATATTTTTATTATGTCAAGTATGAGAAAAAGATAAATTTGATATTTATTAAATAATTATAAAGTTTATAATGTTTATTTCTCAGTAAGTTGAATTGAGTGCATATAGCAAAGATTGGTTAGAATGAAGAAAGGGAAAAAATCATTTCAGAAAAAAAAAAAAATTTTTAATTGGGAGAAACTGGATTGGATTGTAAATATTTTTTAAATAAATATTTACGTAAATATATGTTTTCGAAGTAAGGAAAGGATCGAATGCATCAGGAAAAAAATTTAATGGAATTTCGAAAAAAGAAGTAGCTCTGAAAATACTTTTTTGTTTCATTTATACAAATACTTGAGCTTGCCAAATTCGGGTGTGAGAATTTCAAATCTGAAATTAGTTTTGCTCCTTAAGTTACATTTTTTTAATTTATGACATTTTTTGTCCATATTTTGTCGAAATGCTCAAGTTTATAAATGTTGCGACAACTTTTAGGTAAATTAGGGCATATTATCAGGATTAAAATGACACAGGAAATGCACATGCCCGGAAATGTCGTCGTACGAGGCTAGAGGCGCTTCCTCATTTTGACCTGTTCAACAACACGCGAAGAAACAGGTTATAATGGAGGAGTGCATCTAACGGCGTAGGATGATATTTCCGGGAATTGGTTTCTATGCAATTTTAATCCCAGTGATGAGCTCTAACTCACTTAGAAGTTTTCCACAACATTTATGCGAACCCTTATTATCTATAACTGTTTTAAACTTACATATTTCAATAAATAGACTAAAAATGTCATTTATAAAATCAGTAGCTTGGAGAGAGAGTCTGAATGCAGATTTAAAATCAGTAGTACGAAATTATCTAAAATCTGATACTTAAAAAAAATTTAAAACAAAAAACATTTATTTTTTTCTAAATGAAACAAACCTAAAAGAATTAATAACCTTAAATTAAAATTGATTATATAGTGAAAATTAAGCAATATTTACCAAACTAGATAAATAAAACGTTCGCAAAATATTAATAGAATATTTTCACAAAAGGCATAAAACCAACTCCAATTTTCTAAACTAACTCATTCGTTACCATTTTAATAAGTTCACAACTGAAATTTTGTTTACATTATGTTTTTTTATAATATTATATCCAAAAGTTAAACTGTATCCAAAAGAGGTTTAAAAATAATTCTGATTTTCTAAACTAACTCATCAACATGTACCATTTCAATAAAGTTTCAAATAAAAATTTGTTTAAATACCATTTTCTTTTATAATTCTCACCTTTCAAATTACTAAATAGTATAACAATTAGCAAGATCATTCACCCATTAATAGAATGTAAAATCCTTTTCTGAAAACGATATGAATAGATTTATGAATTGAAACAGTTTTAGATAGAAATTAATCTAGAAATTCGGAGTTTAGAAGCTCTTCACTTAATACCCTCTTCATATTTGTTGGCGCAAGGAAATGGGGGACAATTCGCTTTCGGCAAACACTTAAAGAGGGATATTATTTAAACATTTTCTCATTTAATTTAATCATCTAACACCAGAAGATATATTCTGGCACTTTTCCACCCTAGAATGATATTTTCTAATGCAATATTCGTTAAGGAGTAAAATTCTTTAGTAAATGAGGCATTTGTAATGTTGTTGCCAAGAAAAACTTGTAAAGAGCCTTATTGTTTAAATTAAAATCTATTCAATGATATACTTGCAAGTGACGTAGTGTGCGGGTATATCGATCCTGATTGATTGTTGAAACATGGTATTTGCTTACGTTAGCAACTGTTTCTATTTCGAGTGAACCAAGCCTGCCAAATATCAATTATCTTAAGTGACACATTCTATATTCTTTCACAAAGATTCTTTCACAAAATTTCAGTTCTTTCACTATGTATTTCTCACTTAACATAAAGACAGGCATGAAATCATGTAGAACATGCGTCGAAGTTGTCAGGTACGCAAAACAAAAATACATTACGGTTTCAATAAATGCATAAACAAATAATAAATCTAAGTTAAGTAAAAGATTTTATTTAATTTAATTTTTGAGCTCCCAGAGCAATCTTTTCCCCTTGGCATTTAATCAAACGCTATCGTTCTGAAATAACTTGTAACTGAGATATATTTAACATAATTTCCAATGAAAGCTCAATAAAGTTTAATGGTATTTAAAAAATTTTCCGTTTAATTAATACTTAAGGAGGAATATTACTGAAACATAATTTTATTTAATTTATTTTTTAATCACTCAAAGGAATCTTTTAACCCTTTTCACCTTCGATAATATTTGATCAGAATAACCCGTTGTAGAATAACTTGTTCTTTTAAATTACATATTTTTATCAGAATTTTTGCAGAAATTTTAGTAAAGATGAATAATTATACCTAAGCACTATTCCATTTAATTAATGCTTAACGATAAATATTATTGAAACATAATTTAATTTCATTTCATTTTTAGCACTTAGAGGAATTATTTTAACTCATTTACATATCGAATAATTTTTTAATCTTTAATATTTTAATCTTTTAACAACATTCATTACAGAATAAATTGTTCTTGTAAATGAACGATTTGTATCCTCATTACGGGAGAAAACTTTTTGAAGTTGAAGTTGATACATTATGCGATTTAATTAAATTGTAACCAAAATATGAGCATTATTTAAATATTATTCCATTTAATTTAATTATTCTCAAAAATTAATACTATTTTATTACGCCCTCTAATTTACTTATCTAGCTCTTATAAAAATATTTGTTCGCATGATATTCTTCAAAATACGAGCCATTGAGCAACTTATGTAACAATTTATGTAGAAAAATCTGTAAAGAAGCAAAATATTTCGACATCATCATCGTTAATTTAGTAATTTTATGTCAAAAGAAAAAAAATTTGTTATCCTTTTAATCATGAATTATATTCGATTTGACAAAATTCCTTTGGAAATAAAGTGTTTCAGTAAATTTTGAAATATTTATATTATAGTTTCTGCTTAAAATTTTAGTACGCATGCAAATTGCTTAAACTTAGTCTAAATAATTTAACTATTGCAAAACATAAATATTATTTAAACGTTATTTTACTTTATTTAATACATAATCTAGTGCACAGAAAACTCTTTTAACTCTTTCAAGTTTCGATGATATTACTCAAACGCTATTCTTTGTGGAATAAAATGTTCCAATAAATGACTTATTTATATGTTAATTACTGTACTAAAATCAGTGAAGATACAGAATTTGACTTTTCAGTAAACATGCACATTATTCAAGCATTATTTCATTAAATTTAATAATAGAGGAATTAAGAAAATATTTTAACCTTTTGTAACTTAAATGATATTGTTTTGACGATATTTGCAATGGAATAAAATGTTCTCGGGAGTGAGCTATTTAAATATAATGCTATAGCTATTTATATGCTGAAAATCGGTTTAACAAAATGAATAAGTATATTTCATCAATATAAACTATATTTAAAATTAAATTAATATTTCTTGAAAAAAATTATAATTATTCACATCAATATTGCGCATTCAATATAAAATAAACAATATTCGTAACTATACTTATTTATGTTATAGTAAAACAATAAATAAAATATGTATTATAGTATGTATGTAGTTTTTAAGATCACTTTAGAGATTTAATTTCAGTTCTTTTATCCTCGAAACTTTCTAACTGAAAATTTTATTTTTCTATAAATAATAGTCGAAATATTGTGTACATTGAAAGGCATGCTTTAAAATCTGTCCGATCTAGCACGGATGTATATTTGTTTAAAATGACCCTCATCTGAAAGCGAGTTATAGAACTTTTTGACCAATGTGTTACGCAAACAGGGGCTATAAACTCAGGAAGATGCACTTTAAATCTTTCGTGATTGAAAGTCGTCTTTGTATGGGAATTTCGAGAGAAAAGCAGTCTGTTTGTATTAGTCAACTTGTTTAACAACTGTAATGTATTAAAAAAAGAAATTTTGATTTTTACACTATCAATTTGATTCTGTAGTCTCTAATACTACATACTGTTTCAATTTTCACAAATGCATTAAAAATTTACGACTTCGAAATTTTCTCGTAAACATCTCACCTAAAGAAAAATAATTCAAACATCCAAATAATTCTTCAAATTATAAAAATTCAAAAATTCTATAATATTTAAAAGTAAAAAATTGCAAATTAAAAACAATATTCCTAGATTTTTAAAAGGAAAACATTCCAGCAACAGCCCCCAGAGATGTCATGAAGGATAAGGCTCTTCTACAATTGCGGAACCAACGACATGATTGTGGCAATGTGGTCAGCACTGCGCACTCATAGATATGTACTTCTAATAAATGTAAAATATTTTAGAATATCCACTTTACTAATGTTTTCACTTTGCATTCAAAATTTCATATTTAATTTTTCTGCTAAATTATATACAGAATTAAGAAGTGCGTTGTTTTTTATTGTTTAATTCATAAATGTTTGTAAAAAAAACTTTTCTTTTACAGAATGACAACGTCATTGTGCCACGTAGACTCTTTAGGTTTCAAGCATATGTTTGTTGATAAAAGTCTTATATTACACTATGTGTGTAGACAACTTCATAGACATTATTCAACACAATTAAGGTCTCATGAGAGGCACCTGACGGCATGGAAAAAATTTTTAAGAAAACACCAGAATACATTTCTTCAACCAACAGTATGTAGGTTTCATTCTTATTGCGTCAATTATGAATATCAAAAATTATTGACTAGTTTTTTTTCTTAATTAAAGCAAATACCTGTCATAAATCAGCATTATGTACGTTTTATTCTTATTACACCAAATATGAGATTAAACGCATAAACTTGGTTTTAAAAGATCAAAACATCTTTCTTCCATCAACAGTGCTCGAAAAAAAGTCTTCAAAAAGATGTAAAAATTTGTATACCTTACAAATTGTGTTGGTTGTTATAGATTCAGAAAAAAAATAAACAACAAATATTAAAAATTATTTTCCGCATTTAACTACATTTAAAAAAAAACTTTATAATTGGGTGCAAAAATTTTCGGGCTTTTGATTTACGGCGAAGTACGCAGAAAGTAAAATTAACATCAAAAGGGTCCAAACTTTGGCCCACTCTTTTGACCAAATTATTGAGAATTACATTTCTCAGATTGCGGCTACCCTTTGTATTTCGGGGGTCAGTAATTCGAATCCTTTAGAAAAAGGTATATTTATTCAAAGAAACGTTTATCTGGTTAAGCCCTTAAACCAAGTCTTGGTATATGAAAATCCAATCAATAAGCTACTCAAGGTGTTCGGGTTTTTTTATGTCGAAATTATAAATATATTGCCTTAATTTCCTATTTTGTTTAATTTATTACAATTATTTCATATTTTATCGACAAAACACTCACTACAAAAAATTTAACTGTAGTAGTTTTCATGTACAGTGAGAAAAAAAGGACATTGCAACTATAGACATCTTGGCATAACCTATTAAAAACATTAAAAGATATATTATAAATATTAAGGTTTCTGGGAAATGTATTAAAAATGTTGTAATGTCAATATAAGAAGAAAGCTTTTTAAGTAATTGTTACTACAAAATAAACTTACAAATAGTTTTAATTTTGTAAGATGTGAGTCCTTTTACAGAAGAAGAAATCATATTCAAAATATCAGTATTCTGTTAGAATTTTCATACTAAAATTATGGTAAAATAACCAGCAGTAGTCTGTCCGTCCAATTTACGGTTTATTTACCTTTTACCCTTTACAACGAGTAAGGTTTTAAAACCCTGTATTCAAGACTATACGGTATTTCAGCCATTTACAACTAGCATGGTTTCAAAAACATTAAAGAGAAATTTGACTGTACATAAGAACTAGGATTTTCTTTGGGTAATGTATATTGGAGAGAGCAGGATGCAAGGACTCTAGAAACTTTTCATGTGTCGAACGGAATGGAGGATTTTGGTGTCAGCGTGGGAACTTACAAGGGAAACTAGGGAAGTGTGACTCGCCAATTTTGAAATAAACTAGTGGGATGTATGCCTTATGAGGAATAATTTTAGGGGGCAACATTCGTTTCGGCCCATAGAGGGTCCTGTGAGAGATAAAAAATAATTAAGTATGTAGAAAAATCGGTATTTCATTACTTCAATGCAGTTGAGTATTAGTTATTGTAATTATCTTATACTCCAATTAATTTTATGGTACTTTCACGTACTATATAATGCATATTTATTGTCAAAATTGATTTCGAAAATTTTATATATCTGTAGTTTTTCAGAAAAAAAATTTAAAAAATTGGCATTTTTAAAAATTAAAAAAAATTGGCATTAAATTTTTTTCTTTCAAAAAATTTTCTAATGTTAAAACTAGTAAACAGTAATAAATTTCATTTATATGAGAGTCGAAATATAATACGCATTTTCTCAAACTGATGGAATTTTTTCATATTTAATGTGTATCCAAAAATGTAATTTATAAAAAAAAAATTTTTTTTCATATTGTTAGATCTTGCAAAAAAATCTGAAATAATTTATGTGATTGCATAAAATTAAATTTCATTTATAAAAATGTTTTCAAATTTGTTTGGCGGGAAATTTGAACTTAAAAAAATATTTCAGTTTTCAATGATTTTCTTTTTTTCTTGAAAGGTCAACCGTACTATATAAACAAAATTTGTAAGTATTTGTCACTTTAATAGACACATTTTTTTTCTTAATTTTCTTTATTGCACAACTGAATAAAAAATGAAAAAAAATAATAAGTTTCAAAAAAATTTAAATTTTTTGCCAAGAAATCAACATATTATTAAAAAAAATTGTCCTGTGAATTGTTCAATATTTTGTCAAAACATTGCTATTTTTGAAATATTATTCATACAATTATCTTTATACCTGATATCCTAGCTACTGCCAACTTTTAAAGTTAAATATTTCAAAAATTAGCTAGGATATCAGATATAAAAATAATATTATAAAGATAGCAATGTTTTGACAAAATATTGAACAATTCACAGGACATAGATATCAACGGATTTTCCACTTAAAGTGACATATCACTTCAAGTTTTGTGTATACAGTACAGTTGATCTTTTATGAAAAAAATCGAATTGAAATATTAAACATTTTTTAAGTTCAAATTTCCCGCCAAACAAATTTGAAAACATTTTTATCAATGCAATTTAATTTTATGCAATCACATAAATTATTTCAGATTTTTTTGCAAGATCTAACAATATGAAGAAAAAAATTTTTTTTTTTGTAAATCACATTTTTGGATGTTAAATAAGCTATACTCACAAAAAATTCCATCAGTTTGGGAAAATGCGTATTATATTTCAACTCTCATATAAATGAAATTTATTACTGTTTACTAGTTTTAATATTGGAAAATTTTTTGAAAAAAAAATTTAAAAAATTTGATGCCAAATTTTTTTTTAAAAAATGCCAATTTTTTATTTATTTTTTTTCTGAAAAACTACAGATATATAAAATTTTCGAAATCAATTTTGACAATAAATATGCATTATATAGTACGTGAAAGTAGCACAAAATTAATTGGAGTATGAGATAATTACAATAACTAATAGCCTGCATTGAAGTAATGAAATACCGATTTTTCTACATACTTATTTTTTATCTCTCATAGGACCCTCTATGGGCCGAAACGAATGTTGCCCCCTAAAATTATTCTTCATAAGGCATACATCCTACTAATTTATTTCAAAATTGACGAGTCACACTTCCCTAGTTTCCCTTGTTAGACTCACCGATTAGGCCCCCTTTCCGTTATAATATGCACCCAGCTGCAAGGAACTAAATGGCTTCATCGGGTGAGCTTAGTTGGTACTGTAAAATTCTAGTTGCTTAACCATATTGTGTGAAAGCAGTTAATAAACGTTTTTTTCTCACAGTTAACAGTTTGATTACCATCTTATTTACGGTTATTTGACTGTTTCATTTATATATGATAAAATAACAATTTAATAAATTGTTATTTAACCATTTTTTCCTGAGAAATTTCTATCAGTGTACAATCAATTATACTAGGCATGCGAAATTAGGCATGCGAAATTTGCAGAATTAATATCACTAAAATTTATTTAAAAGAATTTATATTAACAGCAAATATTTTTAGATTCCAAATGTACATTTCAAATTCATTTGTGATTTTGAATTTAAAATTTCTTTTTATATTTAAGAGCATTTTTAAATTTGAATGCCCTTCTAAATTCTTAAGAATAGAAATTTTAAGTTTAAATAGGAGTATCACTGATTTCATAGTAATTTTTGTTATTTTTATTTATTCTTGTTTCAATTTTCACAAGTGCATTAAAAATTTATGACTTAGAAATTTTCTCGTAAACATCTCACCGAAAGAAAAACAATTCAAACATTCAAATAATTCTTCAAATTATAAAAATTCAAAAATTCTATAATAATTAAAAGTAAAGAATTGCAAATTAAAAACAATATTCCTAGATTTTTAGGATTTTATCGAGAAATGATGAACAAGACAAATTCTTACGACATTTCAATGATGGAATCAAAATATTTTGCAATTGCTTTAAAATAATGAAAATTTAGAAAATTATTTTGAACTATCTTGATACAATGCTTTTTATTGTTATAGTAGATACTCCACATAATACTGTAATATTGCGCGGTAGGACGTAAAATAAAGAATTTTCGAGATTTGTTCATTAGTGGAATCTTTGGTTTCGTCTTGGAAAACCGAGTTCGCACTGAACTTTGAAACTTAGATTATTTATAAATTGAGAAAAATCAAGATTTCATTGAAATGTAACTCCAAGACCTTTCATTATATCTAAGCGATTTAAAGCAACAGTGTTAATTTTACATGAAAATATTACAGGTAAATATTTGCATATTTTAAAACTTTCAAAAATTGACAAATCAAAGCATGAAATACAAGGTACTTAAATATACGCTTCTTTCTTATTACGCCATTTATAATAAATTAAATATAATTTTAATTATTAAAAAATGAGACATCTTTTTAACCTAAATTATGTAGTTTTCATTCTAATTCCATTCGTTCTAGAATAAAATAAATGTTCAAATTATAGACCATAATTTTATCACAAATTTAGCAGATAATTTTGACTTACCTAAGCATTTACCAAAAAAAATTATATTTTTTATCAGAGAAATACTTTCTAATTTCTAATAGTTTTTTGGTAGTTGTTAAGTAATAAAAAATAGTTAAATATACCTACAAACAAAAAAATCTGTTCTAAACTAAATAACTATTTAAATGTTTTTATCGATAATTTTTTTAAAATAGTCAGTTTACATCAAAATTGATATATTTAACATAAAATAATTATTTTGATCTGTATTAGAAATTATCCATCCTGCTAATCAAGCACTGAAAAGGGCTTCTCTGCCTAGTCAAAGTTTATTTTAAAAACCTAATCTTAGTGCAGTATTCAGTGCTGCCATCTAGAAACTTCGATTATTACTATTCTTGATAATTTCATATTTCGGGATATAAAGTTATAAAAGAAAATGATGATAGAGATAAGAAAGAAAATAATGAATGTCTATATACTCAAATTTTCTTTGAAAACAATTGAAAACAATTAATTTCATTGTTTATCTCTTACACCGGAAAATGTGGATATTCAATATGCAATATCGAATGCCGAATAAATATTTTTCATAAATATTGTTATCTTTCATTTACACTGGAAATTATCAATTATCTTAATGTACTGATTTATTTCTGGGAAGAACAATAACTACTTTTTTATTCACCATGCATCTTGAATAAAAACTTTCAATTATACATATAGACTGAGGATGAATGCAGTGCAGAATATCGACGCTAACCTGTGTAGAAACGAATCAATGACAATAATGTCGAAATTTTGACTGATTAGTAATTAAATTCCGGACTTTCACCATAATGACACTGGATATCGATAATTATCGGAGAATATTGAATTCCGGACTGAATTTCGAACTTTCGCATAAACAAATAGGCAGCCCCGATGACTCTAAAGGCACTTACCTGTCATTCTTAGGAAATAGGTTTCTAACCCCATTGGCGGCTTACAGCCTGTCTAAATTTAAATCGTGGATACCAACTCACCTGGGAAGTAAAAGTGACTGGAGCGCAATGCCGATCTCATAACAATCAAAATGCTGCTAGTCGTGAAATTGTGAAACCCCCAGATTTACTAAACAGTAAGAAATATAATAATAACTATTTTTTTCTTTTTATAGCCAGAGTTAAAATCACTGGTGCGTCAAGGGGTTCCTGAGAAACTGAGAGGAGTTGTATGGAAAGCACTCTATAGGATGAAAATACGCGACCTAAGAGAAGCTAAAGGACCAAAATATTTCGAAAAGTTATGCAGTAAAGACTCAGAAGCTGAGGTTTGCATCCATTCATATCAAAATATTTTTTTTTTATTATCATCTTCGCATTTCGAACAACAAAATAATAAAACAGTGGGCAGTCACAATCAGTTTTGAATAACTCAATTTTTAAGTAAATTTTATGCTCAATTCAGTTAATGATTTTGATGGCATTCTAGGAAATGATTTTTTTTTTAATTTGTTGCAACTGAGGGAGCAAAAAATCGAGGAATCACAATCAGTTTTGAATAATTTATTTTCGAATGATGAGTTGTAATCACGATTACAAGTAATTCATTACTTTAATCGTCTATCTTAATCATGATCACAACTGTAATCATGATTAAAAGTAATTGATTACTGTAATTGGTTCAAGTAATCACGATTAGATCTGAAATCAAAATTATGATATCTTGTAATCATGTTTACAAATAATTGATTACTGTAATCGAAAAATGTAATTGATTGCGTTTTTGCCCGTATCTGATATGTAGTTATTCATTTTATTTTAAAAATTTTTTTTATTTATCTAGAAAAAAAGTATTTATAAATCTTGTAAGGATAACAATTTTATAAGTTATAATAAAGAAAAGTGCTCAAAATTAACGTGAAATGTCACTAATTTCTCGATATTTTTCCTCACTTTAATTTCTTTTTTCTCGAAATTTAAATGTTCAGCAAAAACAAATGTTTTTTTTTTTAATTTATTTAAAAAAGTTCTATAAAATACTGAACATCACATAGAACTATTAAAAATTAGAGAATATTTTTAGTAACTGTAACATTCAGAAACCTGCAAAAATACTTTTTCAAAGATCCAATAATAAATATTTTTACTAAGTTTAAGTATAAATTTTCATTTTTTTGCTTTCAAATCTAGTAAATTTTCAATTTTTTTTTTCAAATATAATTTTTGTTTTAATGAATATCCCTATTTTTAATTTAGAACATTCTTCGTATTTTTCAGATACCAGAAAACCATAAGCGCCAAATTTCGTTAGATTTACTCAGGACAATGCCAAATAATATTCATTTTTGTGATAGAAATTCTGAAGGTGTAAGTAGAGTGATACTTTATTTATTCAAGTATAATTTCAAGGAAAAAAGGAAAAATGTTATTAAATATTAATTAGCTACCTATATTACGAACACTTTTGACCTGATATTCGAAAAAAATTTTAAAATATGTATTAAGAGCAGTCATTTACATGCCATGTATAAATTATATGTAACGTACGTTATATGTAACGAATACGTCTTGCTTTCTTTTCTTTTCCTTTTTTTTAATTTTTAGATTCGGAAGTTAGAGTCGGTGCTCCACGCTTTTTGTCTTCACAATCCAAATTTAGGTTACTGCCAGGGAATGAACTTCTTAGTTGGAATGATGTTGCTCTTTGTTGATGCTGAAGACGCATTTTGGTGAGTTTAACTTACACATTAAAATTCTCGTCATTTCGTGCATACGTTACGGTGAATGACCGAAGTCTCAAAAATGGCGACATTCAACGGTGAATGTCAACATTCACGTAGTCGCTTGGTGTACGTCCGAAATATTTGCTAAATACCCTTATTTCTGACTTTCACCGGTGAATGTCAACAATCACATAGTCGCTTTGGTGAATATCCGAAATATTTATTATATTTGATTTGATATGAATTTACTCGTGGATATAATTACATTTATTCGATATTTTAATACTTACTGACGATAGATCGAAAGAAACATCAGTGTTTGGAGTATCGGGCCATATATTTGCATTTGCCCGGTATACATTTGCTCGGTATACCCTACACTGATGTTTTTTTAAGGTTAAGTGCCACTGCCCGGTATACACCAAGTATCGGGCAAATATATACCGGGCATTTGACCTTAAAACATCAGCGTAGGGTATACCGGGCAGTGGCAGTTAGCCTTAAAATACATCAGTGTAGGGTATACCGAGCAAATGTATACCGGGCAGTGGCACTTAACCTTAAAAAAACATCAGTGTACGGTATACCGAGCCACTTAAAGTTAAGTGCCACTGCCCGGTATACATTTGCCCGGTATACCGTACACTGATGTTTCTTCTAATCTATCGTCAGGTAGTATTAAAATACAGAATAAATATAAATATATCAAATAAATATAATAATATCAACGAATAGATTAATATAAAATTGGATGTAACAAATATTTCGGACATTCACCAAAGCGACTATGTGATTGTTGACATACACCGGTGAGGGTCCGAATGTACAAGAATGTAATGAAATATTCGATCTTTCACCGACGTATTTGGTGTTTGTCGACATTCACCGGTAAATTGCTATTTATATCATTTAGTTTCATCTTTAAAATTATACAATTTGTTTCGTATTTGAAACTTCAGAAAAATCCATACAACACAAAACATTTTTTTATTAACAACGAAAATATTGTCAGCTTCATGAAATAGAAAATGATCTTAATTATAAGACAACAATGTATTGAAAGATAAAATGTATACGAATATCTAGCTTATTAATTTATATCTGTAGCTTGATACAAGAACAATTAATATCAGTGTTTAAGTCTTATAATCCGAAAATTAAAGTAAGCAACTTTCATCAAAAAGAAACTTCACTTTAAATAATATTATATTTAAAATCAATACTCAAATTATAATATTATAGTTTTTTAATAATCAGACATGTAAATGTGATCACAATTCATATGCACCCACTCTAATGAAGCGATTAACCTTCGGAGAGTTCATCTTGAGGAGGGAATATAATTGTTCGCATTCCATGCCAGTCGATACGAATTCCGCATCTGGCTTGTGATAGAAAAAAGGTAGTAAATCTTACCTTGTAAAGCCGATGAGTACGATGAATGGCTGAAAATAAGTTCTCTGAAATTGATTAATTTGTGAATGAGTTAAACTAGCATCATTGAAGAATCATCTTTTAAGCAATATAGAAATTTAATGCTGCATTTTGAAAGAACATTTTTACAAGCAGTAAGGAAGGATAAGAATTCTCCCTCAGTTGACGATACACGAAGAGAAAAGTGAGAACTGAAAGTCAAAGAGTAATAAAACATAAAAATATAACATTAGTATTGAATTAATATTTAGACCTTGAAAAACAAGCGATGAGAGTCACATGACTTAAAAGTTTCAGTTCCCAAAAAACTGCACTTCCTGGTTGTAAATTTATAGCTTCAGAGATCATTTTATCCAACATAGCTTGCACCAACCACAGTGCTGACGTGAAATATCCTCAGTGATAGACGGATCATGGGTTAGAGCTCCTTTGCAGTCAGTATAACCATGGGATGCTCTCGTGGTTTTCCTCTCCATGCAATTCAAATGCAAGTTATATCCGTCAAAAAGTTCTCCACGAAATCTAATTTCACCCAGTATTAGATCCAGGAGTTACCTTGTCTTCTGTATTGGGTTCAAAATTACAAGGTTACAGAGTGGAACATTATTAGTCGTAAACTCAAACTTGGGTAGACTGTTCAACGACAGTTATAAAATTAAATAGCTAAAATGGGCAAATATTGATCACAATTATTGTCCGTCCAACGTAAGAAGTCGGTTGACCTTCGGTGAGTTCATCTTGAGGGACAAACGTGCTGAAGAATCAACATTTTCAGGAAGTTTGTTGCACAAATTGCTTGTTTGAACTTTTTTAGTTTCAGCTTTTGTTTACGTGGTACTCGTAGAAAAATTGAGTTAACTCATACTATTTGACCATCACCCGCTCTCTCACCGTGGACAGAAAAAGAATTACTTTTTCTCTGAGTTTCCTTCCATTAAGCTATATTTCTCGTACTGTATGAAATATGAAGAAAAAAATATTTTATTGATAAAAATGTCAGATTTAATACCTTCCTTTCAAAAGAATATTTTCTAAATTTAAATAATATAATTAATCTTTATTTCAGGTGTTTAGTTGCAATAATGGAAAGATATTTTCCTTCGAGCTACTTTGATCAGAATTTAATTGGTGCTCAGGCAGATCAAGAGCTTCTGAAAGAATTGTTAAGTGAAAAACTTCCAAAAATATCAAAACATCTAAACGCCTTAAACGTCGAACTGAGCACAGTTACACTTAATTGGTTTCTCTCCATCTTCATTGATTCTGTTCCGATAGAAGTAAGTCGTATGTTGTTAAATTCAGCACTTTTTCTAGATTATTATTTTGTCATAAATAATATCTCTTAATAATGTGTGAATAAAAATAAAAATACAAACTCCATGATTTAAACTTTATGCGCAAGAACCCCAAAAACCAATCGCCAATTGAGCTGAATTGGTTGATACAAAACTACAATAAAAGCTAAGAAATAGGATGTGAGAAATTGTTAATTTTTCTTTAGCTAACCTTTTAAAAAATGCATATTTTTACGGGTATTTTTCTAAAAACATAGATTTTTTTTAATCGAATGATGTTGAGCCGCGATGACTCAGGGGATAGAGCTTTCGCCTTCCAATGAGGCGAACTGGTTTCGAATCCCAGTCAATACAAATTCCGCATCCGGCTTGAACCGACCACAGTGCTGACGTGCAATATCCTGAGTGATAGACGGATCATGGGTTACAGCAGGGGTCTGTTTAGAAGAAATTTGGGTCCGTTGGCAGAAGCTTCTTCCTTTATTCGTCCAAAATTAATATTCTGTATTCAGCAGTATAGGCTTAATACCAAATATTTGTATGTTGCATCTCTAATTTAGTAGCAGCAATTGCTGTTTATTTTTTAAAATTTAATTCTTTTTATTATAATTTTACAGTGTTGAACGTCTAATCTTGTACGTCTTTACAATTTAAAAACTCCTTGAAAAAGTTTTTTTGCAATAACAGGACCCTATTTGCACTAATTCTCAAAAGCAGATTGAAAGAATGTGACTTAACGTTTATTTTATATTTAAAAATTACGAGAAATTTTTTTACAATTTTACAAAAACGGATCTTTCACAAAATGTCTGGCCAGACCCCTGGTTAAAGTCCCCTTGCCGTCAGGCTAACCGTGGGATGCTCTCGTGGTCTTCCTCTCCATGTAACGCAAATACGGCGGGTTATATCTATCAAAAAAATCTCCACGAAGCAAAATTTCTCCCAATACTCGATCCAGGAGTTCCCTTGTCTTTTGGATTGGATTTAAAATTACAAGACTACGGAGTTGAACATTAGCAGTCGTAATTGGGTCTGCTGTTCAACGACGGTTATAAAATAAAATAAAATCGAATGATATTAGACCTGAATATTTGATATCGTTTGAACTCATGGAGTTCAACTTGCTGCCTAAGATATGGAACCCTGAAACCTCTAATTCCATCTCCATTATTTACCACAGCAAAAACGTTCGAAGACTGTCACTTTGTACCTTCATCTGCAAAGCTGACATATTTGAAGACTTGGCGAAATAAATTAATGATTCATTATTAATAAGACTAAAGAAATATCCTACAAAGTATTTTTTCTATAACTCTCGGAACTATTTTTCATTTATTAAGGTCTTAATTTAAGATAATCAATACAACACTGTATTGATTATTTAGAACATAATCAATGATCAACGTAGAGTAATAACCTTTTTCTACGAAGCTGTCTAGCCTTTATCTTGTTGAGTTGAGTTTAGTTGAGTCCTCAGTGAGAGCATGAATTGCATTGAAACATGCAAATTAAGATGTTGTAACATAGCTTAGGAATTAAAAAGAAATATTTTATCCCAATGGTCAAATACAAATGGGCCATCGGCACAAATAACGAAAAAAAATAACGATTAAGTAGCTTATATTGGTTCCTAAGAAAAATTAATGTAACTCGTTTTTCAACAAACTAGCTTTCAAAAATAGTTTTTTTAAGTAAAAAAAACAATACTTATTTGACTATTTACTGAAAGGAAAAAGAAAATATCTGGAATCTGAAAACTTCTTTAAAAGTACATCAAAAGAAAAGAAAGCGGCAAATCCTTGTCTATGGTAGCCTTACTTGTTCAAAACTCGTTGAATTCGCCAATTTTCAAACCAGTTTTAGAATTGATTTCGAATTCTTTAAAAAAGAGGACAAACAAAGAAAATTCGTTTAACCATTTAAAGGATTTTGAATTATACATTAAAGAATCTTTGTTCCTTAAAAGAGGGAAATTCGTCTAAAATTTCTGAATGCAATAAAAAGTATTATTCTTCAATACTAAACAAAGAGCAGTCACAAAGAAGCTGTATTTCATTTTCTAATCAATACATTTTGCCAGATGTTTTATTATGTTGACAAAAACTCAAACGAGGTTGCCAATATCGATTTGTTTCAACGTTTTCTTTGTTATTTGTCATAGTTTATTGAGTTTCACTGACTTCAAAGAAACCAGATGAAAGAATAAGCAGAAGAAAATTATGTAACAAAAGAATGTAACTATCTATAGAACAGTAGTAGGAATAATAATTAATTTTAAGTGTTCTTGAAAGAAATGAAATTGAAAAATAAAAACAAAAATTTTAATTATAAGAAGAAGAATTTTTGTTAGTTGTAAGGAATAAATTATATATACAATTTATAATTGTACTCACGAGAAAAGTAATTTATTTTAAAAATGATTTAATATGGCTTAATAATCAAATCAAACTCAGTTTTGGTTAAAAAAAACTAATTTCATTTTCTTAAAAGTTGAGATTTATTATCTTTTCAAAAGTTAATCTTCTTGAGCGATAACAGCCTAAAAGTAGATTTTTTCATCTATAAGCTTTTAAATCAAACATTGGTTTTAAGTTTTTTAACAAAACGAAAACAAAGAAAATACAAAATAATTATTTCAAAACCAAATCAATAACAAATCCAAATCAATATAAATTTGACTCAAGCAAAACCAATTCCACTTTTCTTTTAACTTTTCCAATGTTCTATACCAATATTTTAATTTCTGTATGTACACTTTTACTTCTACTACAACTATTTTACTTTAAGTTCTTAAATCTTATTTCATAATTATAAGTTCTTAAATCTTATTTCATAATTATAAGTTCTTAAATCTTATTTCATAATTATACTCAGCATAGGTTTGAAATATTTCAGCAAAATAAAAACAAAGAAATAAAAAATATTTATTAACCAAACCAATCCCACTACATTGTAAAAAAATTCTGTATCAAATTAAGGTAAAAGTACCGGCACTTCGGGTGCATCAACTGTAAAATCCATTTTACCAAAGAATCCATTTTTACTGTAAAATATTATACAGTAAATTTTATAGTAATTAACATTTCATTAGAGTAATTCAAGGATTTTACGGTAATTATTACTGTAAAAATCGCGATGTATCAGAATTTTTGTTTCAAACACGTTCCGGATAAAATTGTCTTTAAGGTTAAAAAAATCCGGCCCCCCGAGTACCAGTACGCTTTACGGTGATTCGATCCAGTATTTTTGCAATGTATTCTGAAAAATAGTGAATAAATTGTGATCACTATCAAGTTCATATCATTGAATATAAATGAAAGTGCCGACCGGCCTGTGTAGGGGGCAGGGAACTGTCCCTGCATCAGAAAGGTTCAGGATTCGAATCCCGGGCAAGGCATGGATGTTTCTTTCTCTCTATCTGTGCTCTATGTCCTTTCTCCTTTGTGTGCGAATGTGTGAATGTGACCCGCCCTATAAACGGGTTGTGGTAGTAAGACGTGGACGACGCTGCTCCAACGCAATGGCATCGCCACAGGTGCCCACTGGGTAACGAAAAGAGAGTTAGCACTTTCTGTGGTCAATGGACAATAGTTCCAAGTGCCCATCATTAAAAAAAGAAGAAAACAAATATAAATGAAAGTCATAAACTAGAATTTCAACTTAATTTAATAAATTTTGTGAAAAAATTGCTTAAGATTATGAACTTTATTTTACAAGTATTCTTATGTACAACAATTAACAAAGATTTTAGTGTTTGTGCCATTGTACAGTCCGCAAAAAAAAAAAAAAGATATCACCCTGAATAACTTTCGTTCTAATGATCGGATTTTCACGAACTAAGTGTTAATCTTAATGGTTCCTGGGGGTGACCTCAAATATGCTAATTAATTAGTGCTAACTATTAATTAAGTTACGAAATCAGACACAAAAACGTACTTTCTCTGAATAAACATATATTTTTTCTTACATATTTGGATTTTTAACCTTCAAAATACAGGGGGTAGCCGCAATCTGGGAAATATGGTCCCCATAGTTTGGTCAGGAGAGCGATCCAAAGTTCGTACCCCTTAATGTTAATTTCACTTTTTACGTTTTTAGTCATATTTTAAAAACTAATAAAGCAATTCGAAGAAAATTTCACCCAGTCATAAAACTCATTTACCCAAAGATAATTTCACGAAAAAAATAATTTTTAATAATTGTTAATTATTTTTTATTATTTAATTAAATTAAGGATGAAAAATTTTTGAATTATAAGGTATGAATTTTTTTATACCATAGTAATCTACATATTTTTCAATTGAAAAATCTAAAGTTTCAACTGTTTTTTTTTTATTAGAAGCTGAGAAAAATTAAAATGAATTATTTTTAAAAAAATAATTTGGCGACTATGAAGAAATGATTAAATGGGGCGATTAATATTA
Organism: Parasteatoda tepidariorum; assembly: GCF_982258835.1. Taxonomy (NCBI): domain Eukaryota; kingdom Metazoa; phylum Arthropoda; class Arachnida; order Araneae; family Theridiidae; genus Parasteatoda; species Parasteatoda tepidariorum. Next base: position 30,671,211 of record NC_141755.1, read on the forward strand.
AAATGTGATAAACTTGCGAGGAACTTGACTTCTCGCGCTTAGCATAAAATTTCATTCATATTTTTTTCGCTAATAATCGTTTGCTTATCTTTTCATTTTTATTTTTTTTAAGCTATAAAATACGATGTTTCTTTTTTAGTCGTCTAAAATTCTATTTGCAATTTAGTAAAGAAATATGAATAAAACATTTGATTGAATAAAATACATTTTATTCAGAGAATGTGGAGTTTTATAAAAGCATGCTTCTGATAGAATATGATTATACAACAGATTGTGCTTCTTTAATGTGATTATTTTTTAGTTTTTTTTCTCAATAACTGATAAAATTTCAATAATATACATACGAATGAATAAATTTGGAATAAAATATTCATCAATTTCTTGAATATATATTTTATAAATATTAATAAAAATACGTAGTCAACATTTTTAAGCATCTCTCACAACATCGCAATTTTTTTAAAATCTTATAGGGTAAACTAACCAGTGAAGGAATACTTAAGCTTAGCTTGTCTTTAAAAAAAATTCATAAAAATTTCAAAATTTGTAATTTTAGCTAAATGACGTATTTGTTATTAAATGCATGTCAACATATTTGTTATTAAATGCAAATTATGTAAAAAAAATTTAGATAACTTACATAATATTGTTTTAAGCTTTTGGTGGTTTAAATGATAAGTAGTAAGATAACCAAGTGAAGGAACAGTTCTTAAATTGAATAAACACTAAATTTTCCAGTGAATGAACACTTCATTTTGAGAATGTTTGATGCTCGTTAGGAATCCCTAGGCCACACAGATATCTGTCGCCCTGTAGATGCCTGAATTGACGGATGTTAACACAGGCGGGCATTAGGAAAAAAAAATCTTTTAAGTTTTCGTGCCCCCATTTCAGTATCTTAAGGGCCTTACGAGCTCTGTTTAAAAAGAGAGTATCATATCAGATATATATATATATATAACGTCGTTGCCGAGTGGAAAAGCTTTTTATGTTACATACATATATATATATATATATATATATATATATATATATATATATATATATATATATATATATATATATATATATATATATATATATATATATATATATATATATATATATATATATATATATATATATATATATATATATATATATATATATGAGAAAACAAAAATAATCATACTAGCAGTATTTGGTGGTAAATGTAGCTTATCGTAATTGAAGAATATGCTGTGCGACATTTTATGGTGAATTTGCGAACTTAAGTTTCAGAGTGTATCGAAACATGTGGATGCTATTTGCTAATCATCTTTATCCAAAGAAAACCATGTAACGTAAATATCTAGCTAAATGAAGCAATTTTTTAAACAATGAATCATACAATATGCAACATATTTCAATATCTTATTCTTAAACATAACATATTTCAATGTTTTTAAAATTCCACTAAACATTCAGCAATTCATTGAGTTATAGAAAAAAGAAATATCGTAAATTATAGAAAACCTTGTGAATGTGCATTAGAATTACTATACAATCTACATTTTATTTTTCAAGCACTTTTTTTTTCTTCAAACTTTCATGCCTAGAAGACTCGATTAAAGCTGTAAAAATCATTATCCCTAAAATTTTGTATATAGCTATTATAAGTTATGTTAATTTGATTTTAGTATGAAATCCTCGAATTAACATAGCAAAAATAGCATAATCTAAATAATATAAGATAAAAAGTTCATGTATTTAAATTCTAAAAACTTATAAATCAATTCAAATTTTCTTTTCAAAGGAGATTAAAAGAATTTTTTTTTTGCTTTTTAGACAGAAATCAGCTTAAATATTGTCTATTGCCTAGAAACTTCGAGATGTTTTCTATTAACTATTAATTAAACCTCTCAGAGCAATCACAAAACATTATTGCAATTTTTTTACAGTCAGAAATTGGTTGCCTAGCAACCTAGTAAAATTAAGCGTTTCTCTTTTGAATCAGTCAATGGGTTATCTTAAAATATTTATTTGCGCAGGCGACTTTTTTTGGCGGTTTTCTGGACTATCGCCAAATATATAAACCTTTATTGCAACCCAATTTACGACACAATTATTTTAAAATTTTGTCTACCCCCCCTAATTCAAGTGTCTAGATTCCAAATATGTAAGAAAAAATATATGTTTATTCAGAGAAAGTACGTTTTTGTGTCTGATTTCGTAACTTAATTAATAGTTAGCACTAATTAATTAGCATATTTGAGGTCACCCCCAGGAACCATTAAGATTGACACTTAGTTCGTGAAAATCGGATCATTAGAACGAAAGTTATTCAGGGTGATATCTTTTTTTTTTTTTGCGGACTGTACATTGTCTAGAGTTAGATTAAATTGATTATGACACAAAACTAAGAAATAGGTGTGACATTTACAAAGGACGATTTTTCCAGCACATCAATAACTTACAACAACAAACAGCCAATCTATGAATGTAACTCTCAGGTATACATTTCATTTGAAAAAACATCAATAAGATTATCACAAAAACAACACCATAAATGTATTACTTTACTTGTCTATTACTAATTAATATTTTCTGTTCCTATGTTTTATTTTATTCACTGTACAGATGATCATCCAGTTATTAGCTATAAAACAACAACCTTTTTTCTCTTTGAATACCTATTCAAAACCAAGGTTATCATTTGAGTTTATGATTGTGGTTTAAATCTTAGAAAATAGTACATAGATTTTTTGTTTCAGTATCCATGAAGACATCAAAATAACATAAAAAAAATATTAACAGTGCTACGTTAATATGCCGCACAATGAAATGTAATTCAGCTCAGAAATGGGATTTGCATTTTGCTACTTTCTAAATAACACAAAAAAATGTATTTGGTCTGGGATCACTAAGTTCTGCATTTTAAAAATTATCTATATAAAACCTTCTATTTACATTCCTTTATAATATAATTTATAATACAACTAGTTTTTGAAACAAAAACTCATTGTTTTTTTGAAGAGTAGCAGAGTTTTCGAAATGTTTTATCGAATTTGTTCCAACGTGCCAAAATTAGCTACACGCTAATATAACAACTGATTTAGTCTATTACTAATAAATTAATCATAATACAAAAATATCTGAGCTTAAAGTCTACACTTATTAGTCACTATAATGCCCAAAATAATTTTTTAAACAGTGAACAAAACTTTTTTTTTGAAAAATTCATAGTTTAGAAGGAATAAGACGTGTAAGTTAGAAATACCTTTAAAAAATATAAACGTAATCAAATTCACAATATCTGAAGTGAAGATTTGCTGGCAGCAAATTTATTTTTCACTAAGCTTCGTGATTATGTGAAAATCATTCACGAGTTAATTTCTTTATAACTGAAAATGGAGCAATTTTCATTTCAACCCGTTGCAATTGCAGCCAGTCGTGACTACGTTCATCATACCACGTCATTCCCAAAGGATACCGCCCATTCAAATCAGCTCTGTGACAATGCTGGTACCACCATCCCCCTGTATGATGTACCGCGCAATGGGCACTTGATGCATCATTATCCCTGTCATGGGTACTGAACCCCATTCCAGAGTGGTGGCTAAAGGAATCAGTCGCGTTCCCAGAATACTCTCCTAGTTCCAATGAATACAAATCTGATTCAGATTTCACGTGAAATCTGTCATATTCTGCATACCAATATCTTCCAAAAAGATCCCACATGTCAATATGGAGTACCACATCTGAAGGAGATGTTAGATGATGGAGAACTTCATTACCGATCCAGAATTCTTCTGCTGGATGACCAAAGCCCCGTTTGTATTCTGTCCAGTTTTTGAAGAAGTTTAAACTTCCATCCATTCTTCTCTGAATTACGAGCCAGGACCTACCTCCTTCGTTCATATTGCAATAAACTTCCACAGGCGCTGAGTGAGCTTGAATCAAAATAAGGCCACTTCGTTTAACTGTTGAACAATCTGAAAGATTTAGTAAATATAATTCAATTGTTTTTTAACTATATACATTTTGCTCTCAAATATTAAGTGTTAAACGATTTCAAGTGTACGTCAATATACTGAAATCTCACGAAATGCCAATGATTTGAAAACTCAATAAAAAGAAAAGCATACCAAGATAGAAATGTACGAATTTATGCATTCTGTTTTAGTTCCAAACTTCAGCTTGTCAATAGATGGAACTGCAAACTGAATGAAACAACAAAGCAATGTTTTCAAAATAGCTACCATTTGTAACAGAAATTTTGGTATTGTTTGTATAACCTGTGTGGATGTTACAGTTGCAATACTTTGGCATGTAGCGGAAACTTTTGTTTGATCGTTTTTGAATCAGTAGTGTCATCTATTGTTGAAACTTGTAACTAATTTTTAAATATGGCGAGAATGTATCGCTTGTAATGTAAGCACAACTTAGAAAACCGTGCAATTTTTTCAATTTCTGATTTCCTTCAATTGAGTTTTCGTATAGCTGGCCATATTGGGTACAAACTGTTTTAGCAATAAATTTGTTATAACTATATACCTTTAATTTCAAGTGTTATTTTTAAAAAATTAATAAGCAAAACTGTGTGTGATCTCTAATAAATCTCAATCGAATCATAAAGGGAATCGTTGTCTAAGATCATACAAGATCTTTGATAATATTTACAAATCAAAATTTTAAACGGTACTTTTAAATGGTAAAAGGAAAAAAAGTGCATAAAAAATTAAATTCAATATACAAGGTGTTTATAAAGTTCCGGACCCATTTTGATGTTTAATAACTCATAAAATAATAAAGACAGATTAAAATTAATAACATAAATGGTTAGATAGACTCAGAAAGTTTCATGACCCTTGTCAATGAACTTCCACGTATGCCCCCTTCGTCGCACGGAGAATATTCGTCGCACGGAGAGCACAAATGATTTTGACGTTGAGCGTGTCAGGCAGACATTTTTAGACAATCCTAGAAGATCTGTGAGATCAGCGGCAAGAGAATTGAATATGCCAATTTCGACGGTGTACAAGGTTATTAAGAAACAATTAAGACTGCATACATACAAAGTTCTAATTGTTCAAGGTTTGGAACCGGACGATAGACCTAGGACGATGGCGTTTGCAACAGATATGGTAGGAAGGATAGAAGATGATGCTGATTTTCTGACGCGCATAATGTTCTCCGACGAAGCATCCTTTCATGTTTCTGGCATTGTTAATCGCCATAATGTGTGCATATGGGGATCTGAAAACCCCCGTGAATACCGTGAGACACAAAGGGATTTCCCAAAGGTTAATGTGTGGTGTGGACTAATGCACGACCGAGTCATTGGGCCTTTCTTTTTTACAGAAAAGACTGTCTCATCAGTCGTATACTTAGACATATTGGAAAACTTCGTATTTCCACAACTATTAGAGCTTTAGCCACATGTCTTTTTGCAACAAGATGGTGCACCACCTCATTGGGGTATCATCGTTCGTCGTTCTTTGAATGACCATTTTCCAGGAAGATGGATTGGGCGAGGAGGTCCAATTCCTTGGCCACCCAGATCACCTGATATAACTCCGCTGGACTTTTTTCCTTGGGGATTTATAAAGGACAATGTTTACAGGAGGATCGTGTCGAACATTGATGAACTAAAAGCCAGAATTACAACCGCAATAGCCTCTGTGGATGCCGACATGCTTGCCGCTTCCTGGCGTGAAATTGACTATCGACTTGATATTCTCTGTGCGACGAAGGGGGCACACGTGGAAGTTCATTGACAAGGATCATGAAACTTTTTGAGTCTATCTAACCATTTATGTTATTAATTTTAATCTATCTTTATTATATTATGAGTTATTAAACATCAAAATGGGTCCGGGACTTTATAAACACCCTGTATTATATTGATATTTTTCGTTTTTTAAAAAAAATCTTAATAATCTAGTAAATCCCAAATGATAGTAAATTGGAAATAATGTAGAATAATATTTTTCGATTAAGCAATAATTCTAGTATGCTTACTTTGCATAACTTATATATTAATTACATTACAATCTTTGTTAAAGGACTTAAATTTATAAAAGTAATCTCTATTTAAAAATTCAACCTTCTGTTATAATTTTCCTTCCTCAAAAATTAATAAGGAGTGACATTATTCATAAAAAATATTTCTTTGAATTACCCTACCAAAAACCATTTCTTGCCGAAATGGGGCAAGTTTCTATCAAATGGCCTGAATTCTACATTCTTAAATGAATAGTTGATACAAAATTCTTCAAGATTCTAAATGTTACAAAATTTCAATTGTCAAATCAAAATAAGATGGAATAAATTGATATATTTGGATATTGTAATAGTTGAAATTCTAATTATTATAAAAAACCAACCTTTCGGAAGTTTGTGAATGAATCTTTTTAGGTATGTTTGAAATTCGTGTAACTCCTCTTTCATAGCATCTACCTTTCCAGATGTATTGGAAACAGCATCCTGAAAATTATACATGGTAGTTTTCACTGTACTGCGATAAATATCAGCTTGCCTTGACCAAGAATCCAACCTCATGTTAGTTTGTACTAATCGCACCTCCAAATTCTGGAGTCTTAACTGATTCTTTGTTGTGGTCCCATCTTTGTGGCATTGCTGGAGGGACATGTTGGTAGCCATCAGTTCCAAAGACAAAAACTGCTGACTTTGATTACGAAGCAAAACTTTCGTTTGCTCCAAATCCGTCTGAAATTATTTTTTTTTTTCAAATTCAATATTACAATGTAAACTATTATAGAAAAATAACTACACTTTTCTGTCATTTCATATACATAATGTTTCGAAATTCAATTGTTATATTCAGAAGTGCAATGAAAGGAATAAGTAAGAGACAAAACTTACCATACACTGCAAAAACATTTAATGTATCAGAATATCAAAAATGGTGACAATTAAATTACTTCAAATTGGTGTTCTACTAAATCAAAATCTAATGTTAGTAACTTTCGCTATGAAGAAAGCACCTAGAATGTTCTTTTACAGTTAGTGTAAAGTAGCCTATCACCAATCACCACGTTTGTTATTTAGTAACAAAAAACTTTTTAATTGCAGTAAGATATGATACACATAAGAATTAGTAAAGTTGCTTTTTGTGAGACAATATAAAGTAAGAATCAGTAATTTAGGTTGCATAAATATACTAATTCTTAAAATAAGATGAGTTAGTAAATCAAGCATACACATAGCAAAGATAATAATTAGATGAATTCGAACAAAACTTAACAGAGAAAGAGTGGATAGAAATTATTCATTATAAAATTATAATTATAAATTATACAGAGACTTAAAAATTTAAAAAATAATTATCCTTATTACTTAATTAAAAGCATACATAATTTTAACAGCAAACTTTATTTCCCGCAAATAAAAAGCAACATTGAAGACAGCCGCAAACAAGATTGTAAGCAATTATAGAAGAAATCAAAACGCGCCAACATTAGAATTTTCGGAAGCAAAAATAATTAACCTATGGCGCAAAGGCGAGTGATTCTTAGTGTAAACTTCATTTTCGGTGTTAAGTCTTTCCATACACCCTTTAAATTCTAAACTCATGTTTGTGAAAGTTGCAACACCATGAAGAAATCGTCATAATTAAATGAAATTTAATACACAGTTGAGTGGTAATGGTACAAATAAATGATTAAACTTTCAAAGCAAATAAATAATAACAAGAGATCAAAATCAGTATTTTGTGTAGCCACCACGCTCCGCAATAAGTGCTGCTACACGACGTGGCATGGAGTCAAGCAAATTTTGAATGTCTGTCTGAGGAAGGGCATTCCATATTATTTGTATGCGTACCCAAAGTTCGTCTGTAGAAGCAACAGGACGAGGATCACGAGCGAGACACCGACCAACGAAATCCTACACATTTTCAATCAGCGACATATCCAAGGAATACGCAGGCCAAGGAAGAAGCTGTACCAGCCGCGATGCAAAAAAAGGATTGAACAGTCCTAGCAATATGAGGGCGGGCATTATCCTGTTGAAATACAGCGCCGGGCAAGGCTTGAAGGAATGGAACAGCTTGGAGCTGTAGAACTTCACTGATGTACCGATTGCTGTTGTACTCACTGATGTACAGATTACCCAGAATTAGTAACAATTGAGATCGTCCATGATATGCTATGGCACCCCAGACCATAACTCCGGGCTTCGTCCACTGTGGCGTTCGATAACGCACTCCGGAAGGTGGCGTTCAAGGGCATGGCATCTGACACGAATACGGCCATCATGGTACCACAAATTAAAGCGGGATTCGTCAGAAAACACGACACGCTGCCAATCAGCAAGCCAGTCCCTATGCTGGTTGGCCCATTGTAGCCGCAGGCGGTGATGCCTTAGCGTGAGGGGGATCCTGTATTAAAGAGTCCTTGCGCACAGTCCACGATGCAGCAGACGTCAACGAATTGATGAAGCACACAATAAAACACCTGCAGCTATTGACCACTGTGCTGCCAGTTGTCTAGAGGGTGCCGTACGGTCCGTCAACGCCATGCGGACCAGGTGTCTATCATCGCGAGCTGACGTGACATTTCGAGGTCCACTCCCAAATTTCCGAGTTGTCTAACACTCGTCCGTCCACTGCTTCCGAACACGCATCACTGTGTTGCTGTTACGCTGCACACGAGCGGCTACTGCACGATAAGACAATCCAGCCTCACGAAGGCCGATGATTCTCCCCGTTCAAACTCCGTACGTTGTTGAAATCTCGCTCTCTTTCGTCGAAGAGACGTAAGTAACGACAGAGCTAACGTTTACCACAAGCAGATAACCACCGATAACCATACACGCCTCGCTACAGCCGTCTATTTATTCGGATCCATCAGCCGTTCAGAGGGCGCTGCTCAGCATACGCATGCGCTACGGATCTGAAATTCTAAACATTTGCATATTGACCACTACTTTGCGTTTCTTGAAAATTTCATCTCACTCGCAAAAGTCCTTCATGGTGTTGCAATTTTCACAAACATGAGTTTATATGAAGGACGCTCGATTGGCGTTAACTTTAAAAAAGCTGCTCCTTCGCACAACTTTTAGAGTTGTTCAACATCGAATCCGAAGTAATATTATACCACAGTTATTGAGTGTAGAATTTTTGTTCGCAAACTGAGAAGGTGAAATCTACAAAACTCCCATGCAGATTTTGAGGTCATGCTGGAATATTAATACTAAATATAATAAAAACTTCCCAATTTTAAAAAGAAAAGATTTATTTGATTAATTATTGATCAAATTGGGAAGTGATACCCACTGACTTCATTGCACAATCTATAAGGATTCCCCGACTCAAAGATGTCAAATGTGCTGCTGATGCCTGTCAAAACGACGGCAATCCACATTATGAGATCATTTGGCGTATTTCTATAGTATAACAAATACTAGTGATTTAAGGTGACCCCGTTGGAAAAAAACGCTTTAATTGAGATCCGATGAGAGTGAAGGTCATGCAACGGATCCATCGTTTTTAGGGATCTTCACCATCTGAACGTGATATGTGACTCTATATTCAATAGTAAGTTTTCAACCACTTGTTACTTTTTACCACTCTTCTGAATTTGTCAGTCAAATTTTGGAGCGATACACATTTAAGTCAAGAACTACCTATTAATTTTAAAAAAGAATGGAGTTATATATCATTACAACAGTGTCTAGACACACTAAAATGGCCATTGCCTGAAATCACGAACAGTGTCATATTATTAAAAAATTAAGAGTGTTCGTTTATACCTCAAAAATCAGTACGCGGTATGTCAAATAAGAGAATTATAAATTTTAAAGCATCTGTGGTTTAGTGCATATTTGCACTTTGTGAGCAGTAATGCTAAAAAAAATACTTTTGTAAAATTTTAGGACAATTTCATATACTGTGATGTGAAAAAATAGTTTCAGTAAAAAAACTGATTTTCACAAGGTACCTTTATTTGCGTTGTCTTAAGCATTGATTGTTCAATATTAATATACACTACTTGCCTTTTCGTACAAAATTAGTGATCCTCACTTTTATTTAAATTCCCTTCGTCTCTCACTATTTTAAAACATTTAAACGCTAACTTCTGAAATTTTTATCACCAAGCAAATTCATTAATTAGCACATATCCACTTTACTATACCTAAACACACCTTTTATGACTAAATCTACTGTCTCAACTCTTCGTTTATTATCATAGTAAAGGAGAAAAAACAGATTTTAATACGCATTCGGAATAACTAAACTCATTTGAAAGTAACTGTTCTTGCAAAAACAAAGAAATCTTGACTTAAAAACTGAAGTTGCAGTAAAAAAAAAGCTTTTGCATTATGCAACATTTTCCGTAGAATAAACTAAATTTGAGAAGCCTTGTGATTTTGCATTGCTTGATTTCAATCTTTATCTAATCTGAATCTGAGGGAATCGAAACTATGTGTTGACAGTCTAGATTCTGAATCAGACCCATCATTATCTTATTTTAGAGTGCATTTTGCAGAATTTTCTGCTATTCGCGAAAACAAATGAGCAAACTTTCAACTTGTTTATCAATTGTCAAAACAGAGCATGAAGAATTTATAAAAAATTTCATTATGAAAACATTAATAGATACTTAATAAATAAAAACCAATGATTAGATATTTTAATTAAGATATTTAACACATTTTTTAATTAAATAGCTTTAAAAACCATTTGAACAAAAAATACCTCAAAATTATTTATGATAAAATTAATTTAACACTATCATAGCTAATTTTGCTTCTCGATACAACAATCAGCAAATTAGTGTTTGTTTTAATATATTTTAGATTTGTTTTCTCCCCAAAGGAAAACTATACGAAAGAAATCTAAGGCACATTAAACAGTTATGAACACAAAAATACTTAAAATTGTATGGTTAATTAATTTTTCAGTTTCATCATTAATATGTAATTTCTTTCTTTTTTTTCGATTAAACAATCACCAAATAAGTGTTTATTTTAATATGTCTTTAATTTGTTTTTTTTTTCATCAAAGCAAAACTGCGAAACAAATCTAAGACATTTTGAATAGTTATAAACATGAAAATGCATTAAAAAATCTATGGTTAAGTAAAATTGGCAATTTTATCATTGATCATCAGGATATAATTTGTTTTGTCTTTCGGTTAATCAAATTAGTAAATATCTATGTGTTTTAATGTGTCTTATTTTGGATTCGACTCAAGAGTAAAAATAATTATTTGATTAATCAGAGTCAAGATAAAATTAAAAATTGTCAAAGTCGACTTTATTTGCTTAAGAAAAGCCCTTAAAGGCAATATCGAGAATGCACGTTTTTCTATTTATTATATTTCAGTTCCACTTTTGCACAAATTAATCTCTAAAGTTAATCTGAAATTTTGATGTTATCCTCTTTTTTTTACTGGATTTTTATTTTTCCAATTAAAGACTATATTTTTAACAAATATTCAAAATATAGACGAAAAGATAGGTATGGTCAGGGGGGGGGGAATGGGTACATAGGGTGAAGTGGATACATGTTAAAAAACATCTATTTTCTCCTCTTAAATTGAGATAATTAGTTTAGTATTTTATAGACATTTACTAAGATTGCGACAAGCATTTTTATTCCAGTCTCAGAAACTGATAAAAAATTAAATGTTTACAAACTATTTGTTCATGATAAACCTATACAGTATGCTAGTTTCAGCTGTTGATGAACTTTTTTCTAATATACTTAAAAACTAGGCAAAAAATGTTAGTTTTAGTTCAAACTGGTAGAGGGACATCTAAAGAATAGATTTGCATAGAAATTGAAGAATAAATTTCAAAATTCTATTTACTATATGTATCGTTTTCTGAGGAGGGGTGAAGAGGATATATGGTTAGGTTTAGCTATAAGTGTTGTATGATAGGGGTTTTTTTACTTCAGTGTTAGCTTTAGTGTTAAACGCTGTTTAACAATTTAAATGTCTTTAAGAAAAGACATAGGTTGCAAAAATATAAGACTTTTAGTATTGCTTTGTACAAGGAAGAAATTGCATGGACTGATCCTATAGGAGCAGATTATCTCGAGGAGCAGCTTTTGAAACTCCATGGGATTAAGGTGAACTTTTCCCGCAGCGACACCTGTCAGCTGAGTTTCCGAAGTGCAACTGTATTCAACAAAAAGTAATGGCAACGTGGGAGTGAGAGACTCCTTTTCCCCCTTTTTCGAGAAGATTCATTCGATTTCTTTGTGGGCCCCCTGATGTACGTCTGTGCATCAGGGAGGCGTGGAGTCTGATTTTTAGAAGAAATTGATGACGATTTTTTGAGCATGATACAAATCCATTTACATCTATAAAATTGTTCTATAATTTTTAATTTGTGGCCTGTGTGGCTGTAGATAGTGATGTTTTGCATTTATACGTTTTTTAATTTTTTTAAAAAAAAGAGTGCTGTCTAACAAATAAAATGTGGTGAGTTTACAAATTTCTGTATTTTTGTTTTATCTGTCTCATGTGTTTTTTAACTCTAGGCAATCCATTCCTTTTCAGCTATTTATTTTTCTTTCAGGTTATTGCGACTACGCAAATCTTTTAAATTATACTTTTGGCCATGTTTCGAATTAAGATGATACGTATCCGTTTACAGGATATTGTCATTCTAGTAATTTGTAATTGTTTCTTCTAAATTAATTCTTAATGGTTCATTTTAAATTAATCATTTAATCTTTGGTTTTGAGAGACTCCTTTTCCCCCTTTTTCGAGAAGATTCATTCGATTTCTTTGTGGGCCCCCTGATGTACGTCTGTGCATCAGGGAGGCGTGGAGTCTGATTTTTAGAAGAAATTGATGACGATTTTTTGAGCATGATACAAATCCATTTACATCTATAAAATTGTTCTATAATTTTTAATTTGTGGCCTGTGTGGCTGTAGATAGTGATGTTTTGCATTTATACGTTTTTAATTTATTTAAAAAAAAGAGTGCTGTCTAACAAATAAAATGTGGTGAGTTTACAAATTTCTGTATTTTTGTTTTATCTGTCTCATGTGTTTTTTAACTCTAGGCAATCCATTCCTTTTCAGCTATTTATTTTTCTTTCAGGTTATTGCGACTACGCAAATCTTTTAAATTATACTTTTGGCCATGTTTCGAATTAAGATGATACGTATCCGTTTACAGGATATTGTCATTCTAGCAATTTGTAATTGTTTCTTCTAAATTAATTCTTAATGGTTCATTTTAAATTAATCATTTAATCTTTGGTTTTATTTATTAAACCTTTTTCCCTAAGCCATTAAGAACACACGTTATTATTTAGTAGGAATCTAATGATCCATATTTTATAATGAAATAGTCAAAAAAATGATTTATTTATTTGATTACAGCCCTACATAGTAATTTTAACACTGAAAAAAAAATTTGTTTCAAATTTCATTTATAAAAGAGAAAAAAGATGAGGGGATAGCAATATTACAGACATATTATACAGTTAAAATTTCCGAAATAGCATAACGAACTTAGTGTCTATATTTAAAGGTATAGATGAGTTTTAATTTCTGCCTTCATATGGTAGTTTTCTCATGAAAAACAAAAAAAATTGCATAAAAATACTTATCTGCTATGAATAGTAAAAGCACTTTAAGTTACCACTCTAGATATAAATTTTTACACTCTAATTTATACTTCAAGCAAACCAAAGCAAATACAGTTTTTTTTTGCTTTTGGAGGAAATTGTATTAAATTAAACGAAATATACTGTATCCGAAGTAAAAATCTAATTTTGTTAGCCATTAACTCTTTAATTTAATAATACGGAAAAAATATTTTTTACTATTTATTTTTTAAATAAAATAAGGGTAGATTTATTTCGGAGTATTTCTATTTCTAAAATAATATTTACATAGGTTATTTAGTGCAATTTTAGTAAATTTAGAACTAGGGTAAACTAACCAGTGAAGGAACACTTAAGCTTCGCTTGCCTTTTAAAAAATCATATTAATTTCAAAATTCGTAATTTTAGTTAAATGACACTGTCAACATATTTGTTACTAATTGCAAATTAGGTAAAAAAAATTGTAGAGAACTTACATAATATTGTTTTAAAGTTTTGGAGGTCCAAATAACAAGTAGTAAGAAGACCCAGTGAAGGAACAGCTCTTACCAGTGAATGAACACCCAGTAAAGGAACACTTAATTTTGGTTACTTTTTAATGCTCTTTATGAATTTATAAGCCATACAAGTATTTAAAAACAAGCCTATTCTTGAAATTATAACATATAAATGCTTGGAAAATGTTAACTTCCTTTTGTAATCATGAATTGAAAATTAAAGTGTCAGCATATTAACACATACAATTCATTCACTGGGAAATCTATGCCCAGTAAAGGAATATGCCTGTTTCCTCACTGGTTAGAAGTTGTTTTTCGTAGTTTTTGCATACTTTTGATGCGGAACATCACTAAAGGTACAAGAAAATTAAAATTTATCTTTTATTTTCATTAACTTAGAAAAAAAACCAGTAAAGGAACACTTGTTCCTTCACTGGTTTCTCATCGTTTGGTGATCCAGTGAATAAACACCCCCTTAACTTAGTACTTTATTATGCTATGATGCTTAAAAAAATAAAACGTAACTTCAATAACTATATTTTGAATTCTCTTTTTCACAGTGAGAAAAATAAAACTGTTACATGCAATTAATTCCACTTCAAACATATAAATACAAACACTCACCTTATAATTTTTTCAAAGAAACAAGGTGCTGCAGAGATAATAACAAATTCAAAATTTTTTCCAGAGAAGTCTATTTGACCAGGTAATCCAAAACATTGCTAGATGACTTCCTATTGTTTGGCAGTAAGCTATTGTTACCAATCAATCTAAAGAAAAACTTTCAAATTCTTATTTTTAATCAATATATATGAAATGTTCCTTCACTAGGTAGTGTTCCTTCACTGGTTGGTTTACCCTATACCCAGATTACCTGTGTCTGGGGCATCAAAACATATTCTTTTGAATGCATTACTGTAAGAAACAATCAAACAAAATGGATAAATTGTATTTCATATTTAATCTATATGAATCCAATGTATATAAAATGCATCAAAATTTTCTGTAAAACTAATTTAATGGTTTGATTTTACAGCCGCCTTTAAAAGAAGCTTAGTTTTTTACATTTACATAGTGCATTTCACTTGAATTCTTCTCGCAAGACATCAGCACAAATTGTTATAATGACAAGAATATGCGCCATTAATCACAATATTTTCCATACGTTTCAAACCTGTTTCTCTGCTTTTAACCTGTTATTGTTAAAATACCTGATTTTCCCATTGTTTTAAAATTTTTAAACAATTGTTTTTCATGTCAATTACCTGTAAATCTAAGATTTTCTTGTTGTCTGCTGCCCAGTCACGTTCCAGCACGTCGAGAGCTGCTTGGTACTGCGCTGCGTTGAATTCCACTTGTGAAACTTCCTTCCAAACATTTGATAGACTATCCGAGACGTTTTTCATTTGAGTGATTGAAGAATGGAATTCATCTGTCATATTTGTTATTAATTTGTGACATTCTTCAATCAGCTCATTTCGTCCTGATTTTGACTGAAAATTGAAAACAATTATTTTCAATATTAAACAATATACCAAACGACTTATAATTAGTTCGCTGAAGTTGACTGTGTAGTCAACGGTTAGAGTGTTCTAACCTTTGACTACATAGCTGTACAACGATTAGTACAGAGCTAGGACTGTAGAGCTGTACAACGGTTAGTGTGTACTAACCGTTGTACAGCTCAGTTGAATTACTCATTTTTTCTGACAAAATTAAACAAGGCAACAATTACAGCAATTTAAGAAGTCCCTGGAAAATTTGCTTATAATTAAATCGAATTAAATTAACCCCGCCTCTCCCCAATGTGGGGCATCTGAGGAATACTGATATCTCAAAATGAGCACCCGTGCTCTTACAGTATGAGAAAGCAAATAGATTTTGATGAACAAAGAAGGCCTTCAAATAAAACAAACCCAGAGTGACCTTGAGTTGCACGAGTGTAAATATACAGATGTAAAGATGTGATGTCTACAGAGCTCCAAGCTACAACTGGAGAATGTTCCGTAATATAAATTTACAGAAATCTGCTTATAATTAAAAAAGGTTCTCATTCGATCATTTTGTTATTTGAGCGAAAACCTAACAATACAAGTTCGAACCTTGACCATCATACATTTGTTGTTATACGTCTGAAACTGTTACCGCGACGAGCAATATTATCATAACCGAGCATTTATTGTTAACCTTAAACCCGTTTACAGCCCGTGTATTCAATTTACACGAGTATTATTCAACAAACAGTGCTCGAAGAACTGACCACCCTGAATAACGTTTGATCTAATGATCGGATCTTCACGTTCCAGGACTCAATTCTAATAACTCTAGGAGGTGACCTCAAACATGATTATTAATAAGTGCAGACGATATTTCAAGTTACGAAAACAAACGCAAAAATGTGTTTTCTTTCAATAAATCATACCTTTTTTTCAACGGAGTTAGATTTTTGACTACTAAATCTGGGAAATACGGCTCCAATAATTTGATCAGGAGAGCGATTCAAAGTTTGAACAGCTTAATGTCAATTTTACTTTTTGTGTATTCATGTTCAACTCGTTTGTGTATCTCGATAACTTTTTAAACGAATTGAAAACATTTGCACACAGTTATAAAGTTCTTTCATCCAAAGATAATTCCATGCAAAAAATACATTTTAGTAAGTATTTATTATTTTTATTATGTTATTAAAAAGTCGGAAAAAATTTGAATTGTAAGGTATACAATTTTTTACATCATTTTAAAGCGCGTAATTTTCATGGTAAAATGCAAAATTTGAGCGACATAAGTTGAATAGTTCCTGAGAAATCAAATTTTAAACAACTGACTATAGTTTGAAATTCAATTTATCAGAAACTATTCAACCGATTTAGCTCAAATTTTGTATTTTTAAAATTATCTTCTTTAAATTATGCAAATATTGTATACCTTACGATTCAAAATCTTTTTGACCATTTTTAAATAAAATTATAAAAACAAATATTTACTAACATTTATTCTTACTTATCTTCGAATAAACGAATTTTATAATTGTGTGCAAAAATTTTTAAATTTGCTTAAAAAGGTCTCAAGATATGGCAAAATACGCAAAAAGTTAAATTAACTTTAAGGGGTCAAAACTTTGGAGCCCTCTCCTGACCAAACTATTGGAGCCATATTTCCCATGCAGATAAAATAACTGTAGAATAATAATGAATATTTTATAACATTCTGAAGCTTTTTTCTTGAAATTTTTCTTCATTTTGGAAATGAATCTTATTGTAATAATCACCATAGTTTGAGAAATGCTTTAAAAGAAATGTCTTGTATTTTTAATATCAACAGTTTTTTAATCAACTAAAACTTACAGTTTTCAAAAAAAGTAGCAACATATTTTAAGACATGGCCCTTGTTTAAAACTCTACAACTGACCATTGGCAGAATTTTCTAATTTTGCCCTATACTATACGTGAGGCTACTTAGAAATATCGGACAAAGTAATTCAAAATATGTGTTACTGTTTTTAGATGTTTTAAAATCCTTCATTTTACTTCAAACATTTCGAATAGTTTTAGTGTTTAAGTATTTTTCGTTTGAAATTCGTCCTATTCTATTATCAACTAAAGCTTTCTTAATCGTTTCAAGCAATTGTTTTTTTATATTGAAAGAGGGATATGTTAGCACCTAACTAAGTAAAAAAATCATGTTTAGAATGAGCTTAGACTCAACAGTAATGAAATTATACATTCTTTTTCATAGCATATGATCTTTTTTCGCTCCAAGATTTTTATTATTATTATTTCTCAGAAAACATTATGAATTATTCATATTTTGCCTAATGAAAGAAAATGTTTCATTCGCAGGAGAAAAAAACTGTACCTTTGAAAAATAACAACTGAAAAGAATATTTTTAAGTCTCAAAAACCATTGTCTTTTTTAAAAAAATCCAATTCGATTCTAGACAACTTTTTTGACGAAAAACACTTCTTCTTTCGGTTTTATTGTAAGAAATTATGAACGAAAAATCATAATATTTTAAAATATTATATTATCGCTACAGTTAAATGTAATTTGAGAAAAAAAATTATATGTCAAATTAAAAACTAAAAGATTATATATAGCTTTTTTTAACTTTTATAGAAATTAGCTACAGTAATTTTATTTTCTAGCCTATGACAACTATAAAAGTATGCTAGCCTATGATAGCAAAAAAAATCTACGATACACATGGGTTTTTTTCAAAACAAATACCAAGCGTAATTTTTTTTCTTTGTAGAAAATTAAAATGTATCCTAATGCCAAAAATGGTGTAGTTAATCACCATATATTACTCTTAGATCTAGCGTTTAACTAGGCGATGTTCTTTTGCACTACTTGGTGCAAAGTAGCCGTCACCATTTTTTAACACTTAAATTTATAATTACTGTAAGATATGATAAGAAGAGTCAGTAAAGCTACATTGACAATACAATGAAAAGTAAAAATTATAAAATTAGGATGAATCGATGCATTACTTCTTAAAATAAAAGTAATTTGTAAATCAAATATACGGGTTGTACAAAGAGAATATTAAGATGAATTCGAACTAGGCTTAACAGAACGGAAGCGGTTAAAAATTATACTTTATAAAATCATTTAATACTGTTCCCAGAGATTCGAAAATTAAAATAAAATCTTCTATATTACTTAACTGAAAACATACATACATATTTGAAGGCGAACTTTTGTTTCTGTTGCTTTGTTTTGTGTTTAGTTATCACAGTGTAGAAAACAACAGACTCTCATTCTAGATTGCAAACGAACTGCTGGCGATATTCCACTTGACGTTTCATGAATTTTTGATATTCAAAGTTCTCCAACATTGGTATTTTTGCAAGTAAAAATGATTCTCGTATGGTGTGAAAGTGCGAGAGTTTGAAGTAAGATTTTTTAATCTTAGGTGCGTAGATTTAAATTGCACTCTTTAAATTATGTATGAATGCTGAGTTTAGTATTAACTAAAAAGTGTTTCTACACACCATATTTTTTAAGTTGATCAACATTATATTCGGAGAGATATTACCCCACAGTTTTTACAGTGTTAGTTTGGATATATATGTACCTTATTTATTGCCTCTTTGATTGAAAGGAGATTATGATCCATACGTTGCTCCAGTCGTTGCAGCTCAAGATTTTGTTGACTTTTAAATTCTTGAACAGCTTTATCAAGATATATTTTAACATTATCTTCAGTTTTCTTAAGACTTGGCGACGTTTCTGAGAAATAATTTGAGCATAAGATATCACACATTTTGAAAATTGAGTTATAAATGTTTAAAATTGTTTTGAAATCTATGAACTACAATATTGATTCATCGTACAACGTCGCTAAAAGGATCGACTATATGGATATTCAAATTAGAAAGCTGAAGGGGATTGAATTGCACAAGTTGTGTTTTGCATAGGAATCCAAAGTTTATTATCATAAAATTGTTTAATTAAAAAAATTCTAAAAAACTTATTAAATTCAAAGTTTTGTTTCTACTAATTACAACTTAGTAATATAAAATAATTTTCAACCAAAAAAGTCCTTTTATATGTTTTACTGCTTTAAAAATATAACTATATTCACCGGTTCTTTTCTGATTTTTAATTTTAACTTTTGTGTTTATAGTTTAAATCTGTCTTATCTAAGATGCTTTTGAGCTAATTCATCGATAATAAATTAAAAATTCGGTGGGATTTAAATTCTCATTAGATGAAGAATTTCTCCAGATTGAAAGATTATGACACAAATCTTCGTGGGCTATATATCATTAAAGATTGAGTTTCTTTAATCACTACGATAACAATATATTTAAATGTACTTTCATGATAAATCGGAAAAAGTCTTATAGCATCGATATCGAATACACCATTCGATACACAACATCTAATCATTGCTAATGATAATATCGCGATCATTAACAAAGGCTACAAGCATTAAATGTGATATTGTCGTGGTTGTTATCGATAATGATAATTAAATTAAATAATATTGCATGAATATATACCTAATACGTCTCTGAACCGAATTATTGGATACGCCAGTGTTGTTAAATTTTATTTTGGTTTGAAAATTTACAAATTTTTCAAATAAGTTAAATTGATAAAATCGGTATCGGTCGTAAAATATCCACATTTCTTGAAGGCATTTTATGATAATAAAAATTCTGATGTCACCCTGAACTACTCAAAATAAAACTCTTATTATTTAATTCAATTCAATTTAATTTAAAATTATAATGATTTAGGCGAATTGAATACTACTAAAGGGAGCGAAAAGGAAGCAAGAGGCATACAGGAGTCGAATCGTTATAAGTTTTTATTAGAATACGCAGCATTGTTGTGGGCATGCTAATGCAAAAGTAATGAAAATCACCTCTCGTATGCTTCTTGCTCTAACCCATTTCTAAAGCGGCAGACTTTTATTTTTCTATAAGTAACAGAAATACTATTTTTGGACTTTTAATTGCTCGTAATCGCATGTAATTAGTTGAGACATTAAAATGATATGATTCAAACAATGATTTTAAAATGCACATAGAACAACATATAAAATCTTATTAAAATTTTCTTTATACGTGTTGGTATCAAAAAAGCTTCCTCTAAGTCTCCAGAGCCTTCTTCTTTCCATGGATCAATTGAATTCTAAAAAGAATGTATTTTAATAATGAGGAAGGCGGTTATACAAATAAAGGTACCTTTTCATTTTACCGGCGCAAGTAATTTCGGCCTATTTTATCTATTTATATGATTTTAAAAAAAAGAGAAAAATAGTAAGTTTGCATTAGCGGCTTTTCGCCTGCACCGGCAAAATGGAAAAGTATCAAAATATCAATATTTAATAAAAGCATTCAAAACAATAAATATTTCATTAGTCTGTAATTTTTTCCATGTTTTCTCTATATTTCGAGCTTATGTATATATTTATGCAGTTCAATGTATATATGTATATAATTTATATATATATATGCATATAATTTATATGTATATGTATATATGAATATAATTTATATGTATATAATTTATATTTGAACTTATTTAAGTACACCTCTTACTTTTTTTCTGTAACTCAAAATTAGAAAGATTAGTTAAAAATGAGATTTTCTAATAAGAAGAAATTGATTAAGTAATAATAGAAAATGGAAAATCAATTAAAAAATATTGATTAAATAATATTAAATAAACAGAATTTTAGGCCATGGATGAAATTTCACAGATTTCGGCATATCAGACAATATTAAATCACACAACTATATGCAGATAGGCAATTCTTTTGTTGGCTATCTATGTTAAAGCATCTGTCTTTTAAAAGCTCCTAATTCTCTCCGTGATGGAGAATATGTCGTAGTATATTTGACTATGCATATTATGTATGTATATATATTTTTTGAAGTAACTAATCCTTAAAAATGCACTAAGAATACAAAAGATAAAATTTACTTAGCCTTCTGCTTAGTAAAAAATACCACTGGAATAAAGATGCAACTTTAGCTATTGCACTGATCAATATATATATAATTTAAGAAACATTAAAAGCAATTTTTACCACATTTATGAGTTTTTGTCTTCAAAGCTACACATTTCTAAGTCAAAATTGCATTTTCAACTATTATTTGAAGCTTGGGTCTCAAGAGGAAAAAATAACTAGTTAATATAGCAGAACGCAGCATATCGTATTCTTCCGTTTCTCTTAAATTGATTTCTCATTTCGACATGTAACGGTCATTTTCGAGTCATCTGATAATTTTATTTAACTAGTCTATAGAATAAAGAGATTAAAACACTCAAATTAAATTCAGTGAGAAATATTTGTTTTTTTACAAAAAAGAATTAAACTTACTGCCACCACTTCTTCAGTTTTTAATGCAGTTTCATTACACAGCATTGCCTGAAAAATACATTTTTTATCATGGAATTAATTACAATATATTGTATATATCTATAATGATAGAAGGAAAAGTTTGTGTGGATGGGTCTTTCTTATGACTAAAGATCCATTTATTCATGAAATTGGTGCCTCTAATATTATCTGAAACTACATGTTTAATTTTGTTGCGAGTTACGATTTTAAAACATGTTTTTATAACACTAATTTAAAATATACGGTAAATGAAAAAACAAGAATAATAAATTACATGATGAAAGCAAAATTAATGCTGAGAATTGCTTAATTGTAATAAATTTTGGCACTCATGAGTTAGACAAGAGCAGTACTATCATGCCGCGTAATACACGAAGAAAATAAATTCGTATAAAGCTACTATACTGTATGGTAATGACATTTCTTATGATAATAATAAATATAATACTGGTTAAAAAGCCAAAATATATAGTATTTAAGCCATTCATTTAGTAATTTTTCCGTTTATATGGTAATTACCGAAAATTTTAGTTTTTAAAATTATAGTTCTCATTATCACATATTTAAAACTGAAAAGTAAATGTATTTAAAGAAATGGTTTTTATGCCTTACTCTAGGGTATCATGATATAATTACCAAATTCTTACTACATTTACCAAATTTAATCAAGCATCATAAAATTATATTTTATTGTTAATTTTACCAAAATTATTTCCAAAGCGCTTTGATAAAAATTACCGAACCTTTCAGTATTCCCATAGAGCCATAAACATGAAAACTTTTAACGAATTCTGAAAGTTTTGATCATAACTTTTTTCCCATTTTACAAATTTTTAAATTCTGCGAATTTTAATTTTTTTTTCTAAAATTTTTTTTATAAAACTCCTTCTAAGGAGTGATTCGTGGTAACCAACTGAAACTATTCTGCACAGAAAACAATTCCTGATCAAATTACAGTAAAAAGTGCCGACACTCAGGGTGGCGGTACTTTTCACCGTAAAATCCTATTTTATCGGAACATGTTACTGAGTAAAAAATCCGATATACCTTAATTTTTAATTACAGTAAAATCAATGAATCACTCTAATTAAATAAATATTACTGTAAAAATTATGGTATAACATTTCACCGTAAAAGGGAGTTTACCAATGTGCTGGTACTTAATTCCGTAATTTGATTTGGCATTTTTTACAACGTACTGATATTATTAAACTCTTCATTCGCTGCAGTAAATAAAAGCTTACAAATACTCCGATCTTTAAATTCAATAATAACTAATGATAAATATTCTTAATTTTTTTCGAGAGAACATTAGCTGCCATACATAAAACATTTAATGCATAAAACTCTTAATATTTAATGAAATAATAAAAAACTGTAAAGAAATCCTAAAGAAAATCAATCAGAATCCAAATATATATCTTTAAATGTTACTTTTTATTTTTAATTTGCAAAAAAAAAACACTATTGCAAAACATATGAAATTAAAAAAAAATTTGAAGCATATGCATATACAGGCTACAATTTATTGAAGCTAAGAATTTTTACGAATTTTTCAGCCAAGATTTTTATGTTGTTTGAAGGCTTTAAC
The DNA here is from genome assembly GCF_982258835.1 of Parasteatoda tepidariorum. Lineage (NCBI taxonomy): Eukaryota > Metazoa > Arthropoda > Arachnida > Araneae > Theridiidae > Parasteatoda > Parasteatoda tepidariorum. Next base: position 30,694,717 of record NC_141755.1, read on the forward strand.
TTGGCACCTTAAAATAAATTAACAAATTTTAATATCAATAAACAAAAATATTTACTGGAATTTACAGATCAACTCTATTATGTAGTTTGTTCCATTCATTTACTAAGCGTTAGTATTTAATATGTTAGATATAATTCCTATAACATAGTATCAATTAAGGTGAAAGCATAGGTTACAAGATGTAATTGGAAAAATTTTCTAAAATTGCTTTAGAAAAATATTAACTACATTATAAATATTCAACACATTTTAAAACACTATTTTGGTTACAGAAATAAATCAACAAATTTGTTTAAATTCAGCTTATTGATCATTATACATCATAATATTATAAATTGTTTATAATCCGATATTCAGGTTATGATGTTTTAAAATTCTTCATTCATTAGTCTACAGTTCTGTACAAAATTTAGTAAAAACTATTTTCGACACTCTAAAGAGTCTAGGAAAAAATTCTGGTAAAATTGCTATACTTGTATTAATGACATTTCTGAAGAAAAAAAACTAATTCTGGTTATAAAACTAAAATATACGATATTTAAACCACTCTTTTAGTAATTTTTCCTTAACTGTTTTAAGGAAAATTTGATTTTCTAAATTTCAGTTCTTATTCACACATTTATTAAAAACACAAAACTGAAAAGTAAATTTAACAGAGTGAATACTTTTTATGCCATGCTCTAGGGTATTACAATAAAACTACTGAATTTTATCACATATTATAAAATGTTATTTTATTGTTATTTTTACTAAAACACTTCGATAAAAATTGCCAAGCCTTTTGGTGTTCCCATAGAGCCATAAGCACTTTCGGTAAATTTCACCATTTTCACATTTTGATAGCACTTTTTTGACCATATTCAGTCTAGGGAGCCTTTCTATCTACTCGCTTCGCTCACCGAACTCCACAATTGCTATAATTTTCTCTTTTATTTATTGACGATAAACAAATTTTTAAATCAAAATTAAAAAGTATTCATTTGAATGATTATGTTGCGGTAACACAGATTTGGTTCTACAAATAATGTTCCTGATTCTATTGGAATTATATGTGAACTTAAACACTTTGCTCGGTTACAATAAAAACTCATTTGCTTACTCTAAAAACTCGATATATATTTTTTCCTCAAAGAATACGAAAAAATATTTCAATTTTTTTTTGTCATTTATTATTTTAAATCTGGATAGTTTTACATAAGAGTTACTGCAGATGTAAAAACAGCTTACGTATCTAAATACAACATATAACTTATTATTCCTTAATATTATAGGATTACTCTATAATGTAAGAACACTACTTTCAGTTTTAATCCTTTATCTGCCTTTATTATAATACTCAAGTAGAAAAGCATGAAAATAGAAGGTAATGGCATTAAAAAGGAATTAAAAAATATTAAAGGTAGATACCTTTTTATATGAAAGAAAAATTATCAAACATGTATGCTACATATTAATTTTTCTGATGACTTCCAAAGAAAATTGAAGTATTTTCTTTGTTAATAAAAGAACTAATACCATGTGATTTTCTGGCCAATAATACTACGCCCAAAACAATGAGAAAGAGCAATTTTAGACCATTTTCTTTTTATGTTATATAGAGATACTGAAAAAAGAAACATGCAATTGCATGCAATATAAATAAGAAACTATATTTTTTCTAAAACCAATTTTTCAATGAAACTGAATAGGTGATCTTCTTAACTATTTTTTTCGAAAATCCCCTAAATTTCCCCCTCTAAATAAGAGTCAGGAAGTGCGTTTTTATAGGTCACATGGTTTTTAAAGTAAATGGAAATACAGATGATTCATTCTTATTTCGTATTAAGTACACAATGAATTTACTTCGTTCTTAACACTGAAATGTTATTTCATGGCTAAATATAATTTTTAAGTAATGATAACATGATTATTTGTTAATGTGTTTATCGTAGTTAAGTAGGGCTGTTGAAATAAAAAACAGACTGATAAACACAATTTGTTTATCTGTTGAGTTTCATTAACTATAGAGTATTAAAAATTTAAGGAACGATTCAGAGAAAAATTTACAGGTTTAAAAGAGTAAAATATTTTTAATTTTTAATTAGTATTACAATAATCAAGCAATAATTGATACATTTTTAAACAAAAAAGAATTGAGTAAAAGAATATAGTACATGAAAAGAAAATATAAAATTAAAAATTTGTTAAAAATTTTTCGAGACAGAAAAGTAATCAAGTTAATTATTCTCATTCATATAAAAACAAAACGTATTTCTTTATTTTTACATCCAGAAAAGAAATCATGTAGTGAATTTATGATTTGAATATATTATAAAACTAAAGATTTTATATCGAATTTAATTCCTCAAAGAAATAGAATTTTTTAATCAAATCTTCGGCAGAAAGAAACATAATTCTAAATAATAGATGTTTTTCAGCAGTTTTAAAAATTTGTCATAGGTATTCAGTTTTATTTCTAAATATTCTTTTGAATTGTATTGTTATTAAAATATGATTTTTCACAGTTAAAGCTCTTGCGTGACTGCAGTTTTAATTTTAAAAGCAATTAAAAACTTTATACTTGAAAATTTTATAATCGTAAATAATGTTAAAAATAAAATTCTCGGTACAAATTTTAAATAAAAATAAATTTTAAAAGATTTATTTATAATTAAAAATTCCCTTTATTTAAATAAAATGCTCATAATAAAGTTTTTCCTTAATTATGCGTTACACTTACGTGTGTGTATTTTTAATGAGATTTAATATTTTTCTGACAATATAGTACAATACCAAGTAATATTAATTTTAATATTTATATTACGTACACACGAGGAGAAAAAATTCTGGTAAAATTATAGTACTGTATGGTAATGACATTTCTAAATTTTTAAAAAAGGAAGAAGAAAAATAAATAAATAAGCAGAATTCCAGTTTCAAAAATCAAAATAATCGATATTTAAAACATTCATTTGGTAATTTTTGTAGAGAAGTTTTCCCATTCGAAATTGAAATTCAAATTAGTAACAATTTCAAACAGAAAAATAAATTTAACCGAATAAATTTTTTTTATGCCACCCTATTAGGTATCGTGGTAAATTTCCCAAATTTTAATCACATTTATGAAAATTTTATCACTTATTATAAAACCATATTTAATTGGTACTAATTATAATTACTTAATAATTTTAATTTAGTTTTATACTTAATAATTTTAAATAACGCTGATTAATTTTAATTATAATTCTTTCTTTTAAAACATTTTTAATAATACCCACAATTTTTTATTGTCATGTTTTGTCCAAATCCTATGTATGCTTTAATCTGTTATCAGAAAACGTTCCATAAATTATAAATGTAGGTTAATTTCATTTCTGAATATTTCACGCAATATTAGTTCCACAAGCTAACTTTCTAGCATATAAATCCGAAACTTGTATTTCTGAATAAATCATAATGTTGGAAACAATTAAATAACTAAAACTAATTATGATTAATGAAATTGCCTAAACTCATTAAAACTTCCAAAATAAACATACCCGGCGAGAAATACTCTTTTGTTCTTCTTGGATAACTTTTACCAATTCATCTAACCGTCGTAATTGTTCGAATCCTTCTTCATGCCTAGCCTGAAGTCCTTCCAACATCGCCTCCACTTTTTCTCTTTTTCGCAGTTCGGTGACTACTTCTCCAATCTCACTATTTAATTCTTCTAGAATATCTCCAAGCCATGCCGGTACAGCATCTGGAACATTTCTTTCCCCACGGACATGCGACAAATTTTTTTCCAGAATTTCGATCCTTTCTCGATCTCGGAACTGCTCACTCCGCATCAGTTCCAATTGATACCGGAGACGCCGGGAAGACCCCCAGCATCCCCGAAGACAGGAAAGCCCCACAACGATCAGTGCAGACACGAGCATCGATAACTTCCACATCTTGGTTCGTCGTCGAAGAAAATGCAGATTAAAATCGTCTGGGGGAAAGGCGGCGTTTTCTAATGATGGAACGAAGGGGAAAGGGTTGCTGAGTTCTTGGTGTAAAAGACCCCCTTTTCCGTTTTTCTGGTGATAAGGAAGTATATCTTGTTGATAATGGGGTGGAGATAAAAGATTAAAAGAAAAGAAAGTCTTATGAATCCTTGGAAACGTTTTGTTTCAAAAAATATCTTGTTTATAACTATTATTTCGTCTAAAATATAGATAACGATTGAGTATAAATTCCCCAAAATTATAACTTTATGAACTAGAAGTATTTTTGTTTATGAATTATTAATAACAAAAATAATAAATTAGAGGTTATTGTTTGCTATGAGCTGTTAGAAATTTTGGTGCATGTTGAACCATTTTTCTTCCAAATTGGCTGCACACTTAATATAGTGCTAAAGAAGCACATTATTGTAGTTCTCAATCTCGATTACACAATATTATAAAAACTTCAAGGTGGTAGTATTAATTTTATTTAGTAAAACTTCATTAGCTTCAAAAATTATAAAGGTGGGAAAAAGTTGATTTTGAGGAATCAAAAAGAGGTTTTTTCCATTACCTCTATCATATCAATTTTCTCACATCAAGCTCATCTTGCTGCTATTGATTCTTGTTTTATTCATATGAATGCCGACACCCTATTTGAAGACACGAAGACTGTACTTATAGCTCGTGAAAATGCAGTCTGCTGCCATTTATGCCTCACTGCTACCGTGGTTTTTCAAGTTTTGTTTTCCATATTTATTCTCATGTAATTATTTTCTTTTGCAATTTCACGTTTTTTTTAAATCCGATTTCCTTTCCTTATTTACATCTGGAGAGTCTTGAGAATGGGTGCCTATTTTTGAGCGCTAGAAACACGTCGCTTTTTTAACCTTTATAATTTTTTAATCGAATGACATTTTTATACTATTACGTATATCTTTCCATTGCAGCTTCTAGAAATTATTAGTTTCAACAACGATATAACAGGAATGAGACAAAATAGTGGAAACACTTCTATACTAACACAAGTTTTGATGTTTCTCAGAGAAATACTCAAGAGAATCATTTTATAAATTTAGAAATGTTTCGGTTATGTGATTTCTTATACTTTTCAATGCTGTTCAAAGTTTTTGGAGGTTTGAGGGACCGACAATAAATTGCAAACGGAAAATTGTGTTTTTGAACACCCTATGACGAAAAATGAAGGATTAAATTTGTAACTTCTAACAATTATTTTGATTATTATATTCAAGAATTGCACAAAATTTTGTAAACCTTTCTTAGATATTTATGGAATTATGGACATTTTTACAAAAAATAATTTTTTTGTCATACGCTTTTTTGCTATAAATTTAAAAATATTCAATAAAATTAATCAACATTTTTGAAGCAATTTAAATTTAATTACAAAATTATTGCTTTAAATGTTTCGAAAAATTTTTTTAAAACTGTGAGAGATATGACTCATTAAATTATTTTTTTATACTGCACATGCGTGGGAAAATTTGAATTTTTTTTCTTCTTAATTTTGTAGAAAATCGTATTCCGAAACTAATAAAAAAGTTCAATTTTAATTTCTTGAAAATGTAAGAAGTTTCATGCGATTATTTAAGTAAATTTCGTACATTTTAAAACATCGCTAAATCTAATAAGGGGTTTTTCACTAAATTGATTTTGCTCTATTATATAAGATTTATCAAAAATGACACCGGCATTGTTGAGGTTCATCTCCAATAAAAGCATCGTTTTTTCACATGTTTTCTTTCCTTGTACAATCATATTTCGGTGTATTTTTCACTTATTGTAAGGTATTATTTGTTATTTAATTCTGTCTTATGATACAAAATAATATTTGTAAAAATCCCGTTAGCATTTTGAGCTTTCTTTTAACTAGTACAAAAGCTATTTAGAAAATTACCTGAAACTTTTAAAATTTTTAACATATTCAAATCGGATATTTTTCATTACTTGCCAAATGACTATTCAATGCAAGATTATGAGAGAAAATGTTAAATTTTTTCCGGGCATGGGCAGAATAAAGAACCTAGTTTAATGACTGGCACATTACAGAATTTAAAAAGAATTTTTTTTTAAATTTTAAAGCAAAAATTTTGTAATTAATTTTAAATTGCTCGAAAAATTTTCCTTAATTTTATTGAACATAAAGTTATATTGAATTTTAAAGTTATAGCGATGAAACATGAGGCAAAAAAATAGTCTTTTTATAAAAATGCTCATATTTCTATAAACATTTAAGCTAGGCTTATAAAATTTTGCGCAATTATTGCACATAATAACCAAAATAATTGTTACAAGTTACAAGTCTATATCTTCATTGTTTGGAATAGGGTATTCGAAAACATTTTTTTCCATTTGTAATTTATTGTCGGTCCCACAAACCTCTAAAAGCTTTAAACTTCATTGAGAAGTATGAGAAATTGCGTGATCTAAACACGTCTGAAGATATAAAATTATTCTTTTCTTATTTCTTGAGAAATATGAAAAAGTGTATTAGAATAGAAACTTTTCCATTATTTTGTCGACCCCCTGTACATATCCAGTTGAGCGTTTCATTTAACGCCGTATTATGGTGGTAACAAATTTGCAAAGTATTATTACTGACTTTAGGGTACAATGGCAAATCAATTTTTCTGATTGTGTTAATTATAAAATATTATAGATGTAGAAGGAATTTCAGACTACAGAATAACAAATTCAATATCGATTCCGAAGCCATAAATGTAACATGCATTACCAATGCAATGTAACATGCATTACCAATGCAATGCAACATGCACATATTTACAAAACTGTATGAAAAGCTTATTTATTTAAATATACGCTTTGACAAGTTCGCAATGTATTAGATTTTAGAGTAATATTGCGACAAAAAACTTTAGATCTTTGATTATTTTGCAATCGTGATTAAGAATATTTATTATCGAGAGAAATTATAAATAAAATGTTAGAATAAACGTGATTTCTTTAAACGAGCAATGTGCAGTAATTCTTTCAAAGCTGTTTCATTTCATTTAAAAATTTTCTTCATATTAATCACAAATTACGATACGTTGTAAAAGTTGTTTCATTTTAGTTTCCCTGAAGCCAAATCTAAAGGAAAAATATCCACGAAGAATAGAATATTTTGACAGCGATACGATAAAATAAAATGTTTAAAAATATTAAATGTTTGTTCTTTTTCTTCATTATTACTTTTTGCGTTTTTTTAAACGATCAATAACAGAAAGGCAAAGAAAACTGAGTAATTTATATGCATTAAATATTTTAATTTGTCTGCAGGAAATTCAAAATAATATTTTCCTGCAGACATATACATATTCAATTTTTAATCTACTACGTTTTTAAAGAAAACAAGTAAAAAAAGCACAATTTTTTATTTCTTCTTAATTTTCTTAAATACAAATTATACTGAAGAAAAATCAAATATTTTTGATTTTAAATTAGTCGTTTTAAAAGCACAATACTGTTTTTTGTACCTGAAATTTAAAATGCATTTTTAAAGTTTCTGAATTGTTTCAAAAGTTGTTTGTAAACCTTTTTTAATGATCTTTTCTAATGAACCCTTTTTTAAGTTGCAAAAAAGAATTCGTTTGAATAGTGTATCCGGTAATGATTTAAAAATCAAAAGCTGTGTTGATTTAAAAAATTTCATTTTTCAGCAATTGCGTATTTTCCATAAACTCACTCTTAAATGTTTATCACTTTTTTTGTAAAGAAAAGTCAATTAGTTTTAATTTCGTCAACTAAAGCAATTTGGCTTCCTTTGATTTCCTAAAAAAAAAATTTTTTTTCCATTAAAAATATTCTGCAGGGAGCACAGTGCTCAATAACAAAATCTAGTGAATACGGATGATTTTTTCTGTTACCGTGTCTCTGAGCAACTTGTTGTAAAAAATGGTGAAAAAAGATAAAAAATATTGAGCAAATGTGAAAATTTTGCTTGAATTTTAACAGTTAGTCTCTTAATTTGTTCTCTGTTCCTCTCCTAATTTATTTGTTGAACTCATTCTTTTCAGAGGTCGGAAATACCACGCGACAAGTATCGAAACTAATGTAGTCCCTACTTTTTTTTTGGAGAGTTAAAGTGTGCACCTGTAAAAAAGGGTAAAGCAGAGAGAAGTGTGATAAAAAAAGCATCATTTTGTAACGACGGTGGTTAAGGAATCAAGGTTAAAACTCAAAATCTTTTCGAATCTGATTGGCACCCATCTTTGCGGGTCGGTCAATAGACGCAATGTGACTGCTGTGGCTAAGCATTAATAAGAGTTACTCATTTTGAATTACATATTACTAATATTTAAACAAGTCAATTCGAATAATAGTTAATTTATTACATTGGCCACATCTTCAAATACGAACGTACACTACAGAAACATTAATGTCATTTCAATGGGAAAAAAACATATTTTCTCTGTAATTTTCGTTGTATTTTATTTTTTAAAGGAAATAAAAGAACGTTGAACACTTAACAAATTGAAAATATTTTATAATTTCTCACACTGTTAAAATTTCTATATCAAATTTAAATAAAAAGTACCGGCACTCAAGGTGCTAGTATATTTCACCGTAGAATCCATTTTTACTGTAATACTAAAAAAAAAAAAATTTAATTGTCCATAAGTGTTATGCTAATATTTACTGTAAAATAACTGAATCTGTTATTAAATAGACATAATTGTAAAAACCAAGCTATAAAATTTTACAGTAAGAATGAATTTTATGGAAAAATTAATTTTACTGATGCTGCAATGAGGGATCCAAAACTTTTTACCCGAATTTGATCCGGGATTTGCTTGAGAGTAGAATTTCTTAAATTAAATATTCGCTGCCGAGATGGCCATAAAAAGTTAAAGAGGAAAAGAACAAGTTCCTAAAAATGGTTTAAACTTATAAACTGACGTAAACAGGAATCAGTTTAAATAAACCAATTTTTTTATTCAAAACCAATTTGAACATGGGTGTCCATTAAGTTTATCTCCTAAACTACATCTCGACACTCTCTCGTCGTCACTACATCTACGTCTCTACATCTTCTGTAGTCATTTCTTTCAAAAATGTAGTTCTAGTTGTAGTTTAAAACATTTGTAACAAAGTAGTTGTAGTTAACTACAAACATAATATAGTAAACTCCGACCACTGCTTCTTCTACATATCGCTCATACTGCAAAAAATTCCAGATCAAATTACGGAATCATCCGTAAAGTTCCGGAATCATCCGTAAAATTAATGTCACCTTAAAATCCATTTTGACCATAAAATTTTATTCTTATATTTTACAGTTATTATAAATACTTAACAACAGTGAAACAATGATTTTTACGATATGTTATTTTGTTTGTTCCGTACAATTTTACTATAAGAATGGATTTTATTGTAATTTAATCTGGAATTTTTGCAGTGAATTTGCAGTGAACTCGAATTTTTTACATTTGCATACATTACAGTGAATATGAATTTGTGATATTAGGATTTAGCGAGAGCTTTTTCAACCACCCAGTACTTTTGTTCTCGATATTTCTTATAGTTATTGCTTAGTTAGTCATTCAAATAACTCACCACAAAAAAAAAATATTTCAATTTTATGTAAGTTTAAAAATGCCTATGTAACTTTGGAATTTTTTTAATTTTCTGTAGACTCTTCTAAGGATATGGGATTGCTTTCTGCTAGAAGGACCAAAAGTTTTATTTCGATTTTGCCTCGGAATACTGTACCTGCAGGAAGAAGCAATTTTAGCTAAGCATGATACTGTATCTATAATGAGACAGCTAAAAGCAGCTGCTAAACTGTGTTTCGATGTAGATGGCCTCATATCGGTAAACAAATATGTAATATTATTAAATGCAACATTTAATTATTGAAGTTAAAGTGTATTTAGTAAAGAATATTCAGAGAAGTTTCATAACTTAATATTTCATCAATATCAAGCAATTAATACTCTATGAATATTAAGCAATTGCAAACAATGCCAAACAAAATAATTCCCTTCCTTTGGAAAAGCTTTTTTTATCATACATAACTATGAATTCATTGTGTGAAATGCTTGTTATTGCGTTTGCTTACTCCAAATAAATTGCAAATCATGTTAAATTAAAAGCTTAGTAAAATAATGATTCATACATTTTTCAAGAAAATATTGTCTGGAAATGTTTCACCGATTATTAAATATCATTTAACTTAATAGATTTCATTTAAGATTAGGTTTTTAAACTTAGATTAAGTTTTGAAATTATTTAATATTACTTTGTAATTTATCAGTAACAGTCCGCATTTGTATTTTAATAAAGCATAAATATGTAAGAATAAGGTCAATGTGAAGATAGGTAAAAAATTAAGGGGGGATTTTTCAAATTTTTATAGGGTTTCTAGTTAACTTTCAATCCAAATTTTAAATTATTTACTTAAAGAATACTAATTACTATTGAATCAGTTGTAATCTAAATAATTTTGTAAATCTTTAGTGTCACAAGTGTAAGATTAAATCATTCAGATCATAAATTTTAAGTACATAAGAGCGTATCATTAAAAAAAAATTTAATATGTTTTAAATTCTATGCCCTGAATTATAAAAATATTTTCACAAAATTTTCATGGAACTGAAAATAGGCTTAATTTTAAATGTTTTAGCTATATCCATAAATGCTATAAAGAAATTAAACTGTCATTGTATACATTCGGAATTGTAACAAGCTTTGAAGTGTTCAGTGGTAAAACATCACTTCAACTATCAAAATTAAGCATATTCCAAAATGGCACGACAGCATGAACCTGAATTATAAAAACAGTTCCGCAAAATTTTCATGGAACTGAAAAGAAGCTTAATTTTACGTGTTTTATTTATTTCCATAAATGCCATAAGCAAATTAAGTCATCATTGTATACCTTCTGAATAGTAACAAGTATTGAAGTGCCATCAATTTAACTATCAAAATGGAGCACATTCCAAAATGGTGCGACAGCATAACTCTGAGTAAACTGTCTATTGGACGGAAGTTTTAATTACATTGTCACATACCTTTCTTCTCAAAATATTTAATAACGTATCGTGTAACTTTTGTAGGCTGCTTTCGAAGAATTGGAACCTTTCCCGAAACGAGATGAGTTATGGAGAAAGCGAGAAGCCTTCCATAACGCTGCCAAGCGTAGAGCAGAACAGAAAGAGAGAGAACTAAGTGCTATAAGAGAGAGAGACAGAGTGGTATTTTTCAGTGCAAATATTGCCTTCCCTTTTACTCAAATCCCTTTTTCATTTCTCCCCTACCATTCCATATTTCATAAAATTCTTCCCCTTTCTATGGGTGATTAAACGGGGACTGACTCTGAAATGTCGTTCTTTTTCATTTCAAATCTAAATGAAGATATATTTTCAATTTGAATTTTATATTGATCCATTTAGATAAAAGTATGGTAAATTTTATAGATGCTCGGAAAAATACATGAAATGAACAGATGCATGAGTAATTTAACATTTTCCTTTAAAAAAAATTAAAAAATATTTATTGTATGTATTAAATTTGACGGAAAATCAGAATCTTAATATTTTTTTCTAGTATGTAAGAAACTGCATTTTAATTTTTGTAAGAAATATGTAATTGAAAACTGCATTCACTATTTTAAAAGAAATATGTAATAGAAAACTGCAATCCTAATGTAACCTAAAATAATTAAAAATTTTATTATTTTTGACTGATATTTTATACCTGTTGTAAAATATAGTATCAATCTAGTATATAAGAAAATGCATTCGCAATGTTAAAATCTTCAAACTTAATTAATTTTTTAATTAGTATATAAGAAACTGTTATAGTATATAAAAAAAACTATTCTACTATGTAGAAACTGTTTTCTCATTTTTATAAGAAATATGTATTTGGAAACTTTTTCATACGTTTATAAGAAATATGTAATAGAAACTATAATAGTAATGTATTTGCAAAATAATAAAAAGATGGTTAATATTATTGGGGCGAGTTATTTTATACCTGTAGTGGAAAATAATATCAATTTAGTATGCAAGAAACTGCATTCGCAATCTTAAAATCTTTAAATCTTCAATCTCAATTAAATTCTTAATATTATTATCTAGTATTTAAAAAACTGCATTCTCATTTTCGTAAGAAATGTGTAATTAAAAACTATACTCACAATTTTATAAGAAATTTGAAATAGAAAACTACAATCGTAATGTACTCTCAAAATAATAAAAAAATGGCTAATACTATTGGTAACAGATATTTTATATCTGTTGTAAAAAATAGTATCTATCTAGTATATAGGAAAATACATTCGTATTTTTCTAAGATTAATGTATGGGGAACTACATTCGCATTCTATAATAAAAAAATATGTTATAAGAAACTACATTCGCATTTTTATGAGAAATATGCTATAGGAAACTAAATTCGCATTTTTATAAGAAATGCGTTAAAATTAGTATTCGCTATTCAAGTACCTGAAAACAGCTTCTGAATTATAACTCGTTGTATAAAAATAGTTTGAGGGAGAATAGTTCTGTTAATAACAAATGGTAATTACCTTCTGTAACAGATATTTTGTACTTGTTACATAATTGTGTTTTGAAAATTATTTGCTATTTCCAAAATTGGGTTATATAATAATAAGCAGAAGTTTTTGATTTCATTGGCTAACAATCAACTTTTATTTGCTACCTTTTTTTGTTCAAATTAGCATTTAGAGCAATATTAGAGTTGATGTTAGAGCAATTCTGAATTTAAAAAAAACAAACAAATGAAAAATCCTAATGCATTTTCACTCCGTATTATGAGGTTTTTAAAATTTTCTGTTATAACTACTACCACCTATTATAATCTTATTCAGCCTTATCACTCCCTCATTATTAAAGTCCTGCTTTACTGATGAATGCATGCAATGAAATTTTAAAAAAAGGAGAGGTACATATTTCAGCAAATTTTAGACGTAGGTTATTATATTTTATTGAATTACATATTTTTTGTTTTATTTAGATGGCCCAAGTTGAAATGGAAGGTAACTATTTGATAGAATGTGCTGCATGTTGGGGAAATGGTAAGAGTTATAATTCTTTCAAATAAACATATCCAATTTGCTTTTATTTGTCTTCTCTTAAGACACGGACTATAAAATATTGCTTCTTGATCAAATGTTTAGATATTTTCATTTATTTCCAGACAAAGTATGGATATGTCACAGCCATCAACACGGATCGCGTGTCTCTACAGTGATTATAGAACACAATATCATGTATCGAATTCACATAGAAGTGAGCTAATTTTTTTGCATTAATATTTTTTTAAAAGGAAAAAAAACTTTATTGCAATTGAAATGATGAATTTTTTTAGTTTGAATCACGTGTGATGTGCATGCACGCTCCTAATAACGATACAATGCTCTTTGGAACGTACTCTCACTTTGTTCACGCCTACCATACCGCTTCCAGGTAAGTCTTCATGAAAACTGTGTAAAAAGTAATTATAAGATTAAAAGTAGTGGGATTTTTTTTAGAAAAATTTTTAGTGTGGGGATAAAACAGTAAGTTTATTGCTTTCATTAATACTAGGAAAAATCAAAAAATAATTTTGTTTTATTTATTTTCCATTGCTATACAACTGAAAAGCTAATTAGGACCGAAACAATTAATCCATTTTAGACCAAGCATAGAAACTGTATGAAATGTGGCATTATTTTCATTGAAATATGCTTAAATTATATTCATTAAGACACAAAAAAGTTTCGTGCATGAAAATATTTCCTTTAGAAAATAAAATTTTGCGTATCCCCACCATCAACCAAATCAATAGACGAACCATTTAGTTGAGCATCAGTTTTTTTTATGAAATTTGTTTTTTTTTTTTTTTTTTTTTTTCATTTACGTAACTTGCAACTCTAACCCATCATAAAGCATATTTTTAATTTCAAATGGTATGATTATACATTTCACAAAAGTTAAACAAATTAAAAGTTGAAACTAGAATAGTTTAAAAATTTCTGAACAGAAAGTCTTTACTCCAATCAATGTAAAAATAGTTTATAGATGCCTTCAGAACACTTTAAAATAGCAGAAAAATAAAATGAGTGAAATATATACCTCACAAGGGAAATAAAAAATATACATTGAAATGGTGCATTTACGCCACCTTTGGCTGAAAAGGGGTTAAAGTATCTACTAATACAAAATTAAAATATCCAACGTAAATAAAAGGTAAAAAATTAAAACTATTTTTATGCAGCAATTATAAATAATTAAAAGCAATAATTAAGTTTAATTACTTAATTTTTTTTTTATTTATTTTATTATTCCTACTTATATGGAGGATTTTTTCAAGCCACCTATAACTAAGTAAAAAAACACATTTTGTGCCATTATTTACAGCTAAGATATCAAAAGGCTAAACTTGATGATAAATATATATACGTAATTTGTGTAAACTAAACATGTCTTTTCATTTCAATGAAGGAAAAAGATGTGGGAGATATGCCTGAATGAATGCGTTTTGTGTCTGTGCTCACATCAAAGGGATGGCGTCAAACAAGTCTTTGCTGGTCTTGCTGATGGAACTCTTGCTGTCGTTGAAGTAATTTCCATAATAGTTTCCTTCTCAAAATACACCTCAGAACAAATTTTTTGTTTCATTTATAAAGGAACTTAAACTTGTCTGAATCGGGTGTGAGGATTTCAAACTAGTTTTGCTCCTAAAGTTACAGATTTTTTAACTGTCATTTTCAGTCAATTTATTACCAAAATGTACAAAGTTAAAAAAGTTATATAAAAAATATGTCGCAATAATATTTTATTTTATAACCGTCGTTAAACTGCCGACCCAATTTTTGGGTTTACGACTACTAATGTACAACTCCGTAGCCTTGTAATTTTGAACCCAATCCAGAAAACAAGGGAACTCCTGGATCAAGTATTGGGAGAAAGTAGCCTTTGTGGAGGACTCTTTGATGGAACTAACACACATTTGCGTTGCATGGAGAGGAAGACCTCGAGAACTTTCAACGGTTACCCTGACAGCAAAGGAACTCTAACCCTTGATCCGTTTACCACTGAGGATATTTTACGTCAACACTAGCCGGTTGCGGATTCGTGTCGACCAGTCTTCGTTGGGATTCGCGGTTCTCTCGTAAGAATTGCGACAAACTTCTATGGCAGTTAACAGGACATCTCATCAGGATGAAAAATGCTTACAAACCCATGCCTCGAAACGTTATCGCTCGCCGCTAGGGACGCTTCCCTATCATGACCTGTTCAGAATAACACTAAAAAACAGTTTATGATAGGGGAAGCGTCCCTATCGGTATATGATGACATTTCCGGGCATGTGCTTATAAGAATTAATTTTTTTTTTTTACCGATAATATGTCCTAGCTTCCCTAGAAATCTGTTATCTATGCGACAACCTGTTTTGTATAGCTTTTAAACTTGTACATTTCGACGAAAAATGTGTCTGAAAATTTTATTTAAAAAATCTGTAGCTTGGCGATAAAAGCCAATTGCAGATTTGAAATCGGTGACATGAAAGTATCTAAAATCGGTTATGAAATCTCATGCAACAAAAAAATTGACCCATTGCTATCGATGTTTTTTTTTTAAACGCATTGCTTAAATGTGAAAAATTCATTGTTTTACTCTTTCCAGAATGTCCAAGGACGTATGCCGAAGCCTGAAGTGTTTTATGTTGTTATTGGTTCAAGTCCTGTAACATGCTTACAATTGGTTGGGAGAAGATTATGGTGTGCTTGTGGTCCAAACGTTACTGTACTCAGTGCAAGGTAGTATATACTCTTTTTTTCTTCTTTTAATACCAAAAATCAACAAGACATTTTTAAATCAAAACCTCTTGAAAGTAAAGTAAAAGTAATAATAATCCTTTAGCTATGACAGTTATTAAAAGATAAATGTTTTTAAATTACAATTTTAAATTAAAATATTTCTATATGCAGAAAGACAAATATCTATCATAATTACGAAATCTGGTTTTTGTGTGACACTGATAAGAGTCCAAGGAGTAGTCATATAAAATTTGGTATCTTGTAAATTAATCTAGATCCGATGAAGTGCCTTTTGTGTGCGCAACTACATTTAGTATTCTTCTAGTAGGGAAGTAAAATACATTTTCTTACCCAAAAGTAAAGCAGCGTTTTCTTCAGAAATACCACTACTAATTAAATGTTCCTTCAATTCTTCGTTATTCAAAAAGTTGAAAGACATAATTGTGCTATACTTGAGTAAATAGCTAAACGTAAAATAGCAAGAACATAACACTTTTATTTAAACAAATTGTTCCATTATATCGTCATAGCAACCGAAATTCCACATCGTTTGCTTTTATTAAATAAAACGATACAAATTCCAGCTTATAGCTTACACACAATTAAATAATAAATGGAATCTACTTTTAAGTCTCTCTGAGCTGATATGTTGCCACTCATCCAAATCATCCTTGAGCGAAAATAACTCAAGTATCTCTTAAATATCTGCCACTCAAATTCGATTCAACTCCAAGCAAGTATTTGACTCAAACATAGGTGTATTTAACTCAAGTTCAGTTTTAAACAATTTCGCTCTTTTTTGAGTAGGAAAATTAACTTATTCATTTTAAGTGATTAAGTTTTTAATCATCGCAAAAAATGATGTAAACATTGTCCTTAAACTTTAAAAATGAAAATTTATATTTATGTTCTGTAAGGTATATTTTCGTGATAAATAACCCACAATATTAATTTAGCTCGTAATAATTTTGAATTAGTGTTTATGTAATCCTCCATGAGAGTGTAATTACTGTACTTACTGGGTAATTAGAATATAACACCAGGATACCCGTGTGAATCCTCTCTCCTGTCAACGGGGTGGAGACGCAGAAAAAATATTCTAAATAAGCTTTTAATTGTATTTGTTAAATTCTCAGCAAAAAAATGGTGCATATTTATTCAATTCGGCAGTATCTTAGGATACACGTAAATTAGAAGACCGTCACCCAAACAGAATTTGAGATATAAAGCGCATGATTTTTAGATTCTCTATTAATTTTTTCTGATAAAATTCTGCCAACGCTATTATGTTATCAGCAGTTTTTAAAAGGTGTTTAAATAGTATACAGTTGCCTGTTTCCTGAATTTTGATGAATATCGTTGTTTTTATACAATAAACGTAAAAATAATTTCTCAGCATCATCCATTAAACTGTAACAAAAACTGACACATGCGTAGTTTTAAATTACTGACACGTATCAAAATATCGCATAGTTTTATTGTTTCAAATTTTTGATGGGAAAATACATAGAAAGTTCTAAAAATTATCAAGCACGTGACCCGGAAAGACTACAGTGCTGATGTAAAATATCATCAGTGGTAGACGGATCATTGGTTAGAGTTCCCTAGCAATAAGGCTAACCGTAGGAGGTTTTCGTGGTTTTCCTCCCCGTATACAGCAAAGGCGGAATAGTTCCACCAAAAAAGTCCTCCACGAAGGCAAATTTCTTCCAATGATTAATTCAGCAGCTCCTTTATTTTCTGGATTAGGTATATTACAAGGCTACGGAGTTGAGCATTTGTAATCATAAACCCAAAACTGGGTTGACTGTTCAACGACGGTTATAAAATAAAATAAGAAAATATTGTGCTTTCGAATAATAGTATATTATCAAAAGTTTGCTAAATAAGAAAGAAATAACGAAAAACGGCACATCAAAATTTTAACTTAAGTTCCAAAGTGCTGAGGGTAGTAGCCTCTTAAATAATACATATTTGTATAATCTAGCTTGATAAATCTTGGAATTATTATCAAACATTCTATCTTGAATCATTCCATGCCAGTTACTTATTGGAATATATTCTATTATTTCCTCAGGACACTGGATGTTGTGGAGCAGTTCCAAGCGTCATCGAATAATTTGGACTACATCTATCGCATGCTTGTTGGAGACCAAGGAGTATGGATTACGTTAAGAGGTTCATCTATTCTCCAGCTGTGGGATCCATATTTTCTCAACTGTAGATTACTGTATGACATCAGAGAGAATTATAGTTCTCGATCATCAAAAGTATTTTCCTTTATCTATTCACAATGAAATAGCTAATTTTATTCATTTAGTGATACTTCTTTTTTCACGAGTAAAAGAGAGAATTAGAAAATTGAAGAAATTAATTACTTTTTAATAACTTAATAAGATATTTTAATCAACTTAAAGTAATAATAAATCTCAGTGGAATTACCTCCATATTCTGCACATACAAAAAAAGAATAATATGGTAAAACTATTACTATTCCAGAATATGATAAAATTTACTGTGTTTCTGGCTATATGAGAACACCAAAAAGCTCTGTAATTTTCACCGAGCTAAAACCAAGCTTTGGTAATGATCTTGATAAAATTAACAATAAAATATCGTTTTATAATATGTGATTAAATTTGATATATGGCGTAAAATTTGGTAGTTTTGTCATGATACCTCAGGACCTGGCATAAAAACCGTTTATTTGCCTAAATTTACTTTTAAGCTTTATGTTTTTAACTAAATGTGTAGCAATACGTTTTTTAATTTTGAAAACCAGAATTTCCAGTCAACCGTAACTATATGAATGGAAAAATTTCAAACTGAAATGTTTAGATTCTGCATATTTTGGTTTTTATTTTAAAAATGAGGGGGTCTCACCAGAAATTTTATTGTCACCAGAAATTTTATTACCATACTGTTTAGTAGTTTTACCATATTTTTTTCTCCATGTGGTTTAAGTGCTTTTCGCCAACTTTTTGCTAAGGCCTTTTAAGCTAAGATCTCTTTTTTTCTAAAAAATTATAAATGGACTATTTCTTTTTAATATTTACGTTATCTTAAAGATCAAACGTTTGTCTATTCACTCAATCAATCGATTTATTTTTGTAGACATTATGACAATTTTTGTATACCTAAATTACATCAGCTCCCAGCTATATTCTTGATAAAGCATTAAACCATTTGCCTTTTTAAGGAAATAAATCTCATTCCTATCAAATGTTACTTCATATTGGGATACAAAAGTAGCCACAGTGTGCCAAATCCATACTGTAGAATGGATAGTAATTAAACTGTTGCAATAAAAGCTGTTTGATAGGCAAAAAGTGAGTGAGCATTGTCGTCAAAAATCTTACCTTCTTTCTTTAATATTCCAAATCAAAAGTCTCCATTTAAATCTTATATGTGTTTCGCAGCTTCCTTGAGCGGGGATGCCCTCTCTGGCCCAAAAGATAACCCATTGTACTACTCAAGACAGTCCCCCCCCCCTAAGAACACACCTGTTGGAAGTAAGAACTTCGAGAAAGCTTAGGGGTTACACAATGAGATTGGCATTGGCGTATTTTAATACCTTCGAATCCTGCTACAATTCTTGAAGTCTGAAAACTCGCCAATTCTCTCATCTCTCAAAAGAAGTTGCATACTAGTATATTAGAAGTAATTTTAAATGAAGCTATGCACTAGGTATTGTTCATGTTATTACTGAAATCAACTTATCATGCACTTCGTTTTAAAGGAATGTATATCAGTAATTCAGTATTTTTTTGTGTTCTGAAAGTATTAATACAAAAAAGTCACTAAAATTTAATTGAAATAGAAAAAATGTGAAAGAAGTCAAGAATGTTTTTTTTTTCTGAGGTGGTAGCATATACACACATATTTATTTGCAAGAATAAAATTTTTATCAATCTGAATTTTTTAAACATTCGTTAACTACAAATAAAATAGTAAAGAAAAATTAAAATAAATACAAAAAAATTGCTTATTTAAAAAATACGTAATAAGGCTTATGCCTTATATATATATATATATATATATATATATATATATATATATATATATATATATATATATATATATATATATATATATATATATATATATATATATTAAATAAAAATAAGAATGAATCTAATTTACTCAAAGTAGAAAAACACGTCCACAGAAAATTTTAAATTCATATTAATTTTTATAAGTTATACTATCTAGTTTCTGTACGTTTCTTGCGATCAATGGTAATTAACGTAATGCTTCGAGAACTAAATCATTTTAGTTCTCGATTAAATGAATGCGATTAAATGAAAAATAAATAAATACTGATATCATGAAATATTTTTTTTTAATTTACTTTCCGTAGGAATGGATTATTAGTAAAGTTAAAAAAAAAAGAAAACGGGACTGTTTATTTTCTTGCGGAAATTTAAAATATAATTTTGAAATTACTTTTTTATTAGTAAATTAGTTCAAAGTACTTGGTGCGTATCTTTCCTAATAAATTCCTTGGTAAATATTTTCCTTACTGAACATTAAAAAAAAGTTTTCTTATGATGAGTATTTATGAATTTTCTTTTTAAATTATTTTCAACTGTATTTCGAAAGAAAAATAAATAAATACTGATATCATGAAATATTTTTTTTTTTTAATTTACTTTCCGGAGGAATGGATTATTAGTAAAGTTAAAAAAAAGAAGACGAGACTATTTATTTTCTTGCGGAAATTTAAAATATAATTTTTAAATTACTTATTTATTAGTAAACTAGTTCAAAGTACTTTGTGCGTATCTTTCCTAATAAATTACTTGGTGAATATTTTCCTTACTGAACATTAAAAAAAAGTTTTCTTAAGATGAGTATTTATGAATTTTCTTTTTAAATTATTTTCAACTGTATTTTGAAAGAAAAATAAATAAATTCTGATATCATGAAATAATTTATTTTTTTAAATTGAGTTTCCGGAGTAGCTCTAGTGCGACGTAAATTAAATACAACAACAACAACCGGTATTAAGCCCTTGATAAATTAACGCTCGTGCATAAATGTGAAAGCCGCATAAGAATTTTGTGCGTCTCAATTTAGTTTCTTTTAAAAATAGTTTAATGGCATAAACCTTTATAACTGTTGAACTCCGAGATCTAGAATCAGTCTGAAGGTGCGACGAAATAAAAATTGTAAGGCCTGATTAATATGTGTCGAAGGTTTATGGTATGGCAATTATAAGATGAGCTCTCTTTCCAAGTCTTTCTTCGTACGTCTCTATTGAATTTCTTTTAAAAATAGTTTAATGGCATAAACCTTAATAACTATAGAACTCCAAAATCTAGAATCAGTCTAAAGTTGAGACGAAATAAAATAGTTCTGTTTGACACATTCATTTTAGAACAAATTGATAAATTTTCACTTACTTCTAAAATTGAAATTGATTTCTTGTAATCAATTTATAAAAAAGTAAGACTTAAAATAATAAGGAAAAATCTATTCGGCAAATTCGGCTATTTATTAAAACTCGGCTATTCGGCTACAGGAATTCGGCTATTTATTAAAACTTAATACTATACTACTTTAGAGAAACTTGCAAATATGTTACTGTACTAATATTTTATTGAGTTGTCTCAGATAAACTAATTTTGTTAATAAAGTAATGATTTTTTGATAAAATTAGATTCAGTATCATTCGAAAAACTAAAGTTTTAATTCCTGCTTTTGTTAAATGTATCATAACTTTTTTTAAAATTACCGTTACATTCTTGTAAACATCTTTTATTATAAATTGCTATGGATATTATATCGAATATAGAATTTTCAAAGTGCCAAAAAATAAAAATTTATCGAATTTTACGATTTTTTTCTCTCCTGTAGGCTGTTTAGTGTATATAGTATATATTTATTGAATAGTATATAGATTATATCCAGCATAATATAAATAAATTCCCCTACACGAAGAATTATCTATCGGAAATCGAGGTTAGTAGCATTGAATTGAATATAAACGTAAGTTTTCTTATATCATAGGTAATACCTCAATCCAATCCAAAGAATTTTTCACTCCTTCAAGATCGAGTACAATTGGTCCTCTTACAGCTATGTAAATGTAGAACATACACTGTCCTAATTTGAGGATTATTTTGTAGCTGTTTTTTGCTATAGCTTAAAAATATTGAATGAAATGGAATAAAAGTTTTGAAGAAATTTTTAATTAATTACAAGATAATTTTAAAATTGAACAGAAAGTAAATCGTTTAAAATTGCGCAAGATATGAGCGTATGAAGAATTTTTTTAAAAATTTTGTCGGGAATTGTAGTTAGCAACTCGTGGGAAAAAAAAGATTTGAATATCTTCAAAAAATTATACTGCAAAATTAGGAAAAAATATTTGTTTCAGTGCAGGTGGGAAAGAGCTACATTAAAAACGTATTTTAAAGGATTTTTTTTCTTTTTCTTGGTCTAATTTTAACATGCTTGTTAATGAAAAATTGCTCCTAAAACTTTTATTTTATTGAGTATTTTTCCTGTTTTAGGAAAAAATCGTATGGCAAATAAAAGTTTTTATTTATATCTATATATATAAAAGAAAGTCGTGTTAGTTACTTCACTTATAACTCAAGAACGGCTGAACCGATTTAGCTGAAAATTGGCAGGGAGGTAGTTTAGAGCCAGGAGAAGGACATAGGATACTTTTTATCCCGTGCGATAAACCGTTCCAGCGATATCAGTGAAAGTCGAAATGGAATTTTCTGATTGGTTAAAAGCTAGCCATTGTTTTAAATTTTGCTATAAACGATTCAATTTTCAAATATCTTGAAGATAACAACAGTGATATTTTCTATCTTATAACTCTATTCATTTAGAAAAGTAAATTAAAGTAAATTGCATATACTTTAATTTTTAATTCGCGCATTTCTTTATGTCAGGTGAGCACAAGCAAGTAAAATCAACGAGAATAGATTTCTTAATTGTTGGTCGTATCACGGATTCAGTACTGTGAAAACTGTTTAATAAATATAAAGACAAAAGCAAATTTCATTCAAATTGCACGTTTTCAGAAATATTTATATTTAGTACGTAATTTTAGGTTAGCAAAATTAAATATACTTTTCGAAGATTTCAGTGCTGTGACAGTTGTCATTTGAAAACTATTAGTTTGTTTGTTTATTTATGCAAAGTTTTCGAATTCATCCATTTTATTTCTTTCATTTATAAAATTGATTTTTGTTTTAAATCTTATAATTTTCATATTTCTTATTCATCTCATTTTTATTGCTCTTTTTATTATTTAAAATATGTATGTGATATTTCGATTTAGCAAATTTGCGACCACTGCCAACTTTTACATTTCTTTTTCGTTGTCAGAAAGAATATTTACAAAAATATGCCGCCTAAGCAAATCGCTCTTAGTCGGTCGACATCTCAAGCGCGCAAAAAGAGAACTACCCGTGTTTCAGAAACATCGGAGCAACGGGAAAAAGACTTGAAACTAATCGAGAACAGAATGCTTTTGCCCGTTCCTTAGAAACGTCTGAGCAACAGGAAAGAAGACTGTCAACAAATCAACTACGAACTACACAAGCCCGTTCGTCGGAAACATCAGAGCAACGGGAAGCAAGAATGAAAACCGACCGAGAACGCATTTCGCTATTCAGACGCTGCCAATACTCTGATTTGAATTTCAGTGCATTTCACTATGATCCGACAACAAACTATAGTCTTCCCCCAAGTGTCATCATCGGAGAAATATATCAGTTATGTATGTTTTGTAATGCTCTCAAATTTAAAAATGAAACAGCTGAAATTTGCTGTTCTAGAAGCATACAGAAACTACAAGATTTTACGTCGCCTGCCGAGACATTATCAACCTTCGTATCAGGTCAAACAAACCAATCGAAACATTTTTTGGCGCATATACGCCGGTACAATTCGTGTTTCTAAATGACTTTATTCGGTGCTACACGTATCCTGAACGAGAATTACATCCCAACATTCAAAGTGCAAGGCCAAATTTATCATCGTGCAAGGATCACTTCTTTCAATGCCTAACGCAGATCATAAATTTCTACAAATTTATTTCATGGATAACACAAATGATCAAGTCAATCAACGTTGTCAGGTAAACAATGGCACTAAACGAAAAATTGTTACCGTATTACAAAAATTTTTCGATCAACATAATCAGTTAATTAGGCTGTTCACAATTGCCCTAGACTAAATGTCATCCGATATTTACAAAGTTGCTATTAGAGCTGAAAAAACACCTGTAGGCCACCACAAAGAAAAATACAATGCGCCAACATTGGATGAAGTGGCTATTGTTATAGTTGGCGAAGAATTTACCTCCCGCGATACAGTTCTTCATCGCAGAAATCGTGACGTTCAAAGAGTTCTCAGAAACGTATCGATCATATGATGCATTGCAATATCCTATTTTATTTTGGTGAGGAGAGGAGGGATATTATTTTAACATAAAATTAAGAAGTCCGCAAACAGGCGAGAAAACCAATAAGAAAGCAAGTGCAATAAGTTTTTATGCATATAGATTAATGATTGCCAAAACGCTGATAATCATACTTTAAAATGTCGACAATTAGTTCATCAATACATTGTCGATATGTATGCGAAAATTGAAACTGAACGCCTACTGTATATTAAATTAAATCAAACCAAATTACGTTCAGAAGAATGCATTCATTTACGGGATGCAATAATTAATGATGGTAACGTTAATCCTAATGATGTGGGGAAAATGATTATATTGCCGACTACATTTGCAGGGAGAAAAACTTGGACTCCCTGCAAATGTAGTATTCATACATGTCTGAGTATTCATACATGTGCCTTGGACTCCAAGGCACATGTATGAATACTCACAGGATGCAATGACATATGTTCTCGCATATGGGCTCCTAGATTTATTTATTACATTTACGTGCAATTCTGCTTGGGTTGAAATTAGAGATATTTTGTTACCAGGACAATCATCATCGGATCGTCATGATATTGCAGCACGTGTGTTCAAACAAAAATGATAATCTTTACTTGATTTCATTGTGAAGCGTCATGTTTTTAGAGAGACACGGTGTTGGGTGTACTCTATTGAATGGCAAAAACGAGGATTGCCTCAGGCACACATTCTAATTTGGCTTATTGAAAAAAAACCACCTTCTAAAACTGATCAGATATCAGCAGAAATTCTTGATGTCACCATAGATCCAGTCTTATTTCAGATCATTGTCCAAAATATGTTTCATGCTCCGTGTGCATCACCATACATGTCTGTTTGAAAATGCACTAATGATATCCTAGAGAATTAACTGCTTTTTTTCACCATTAAATAAAATTTGCATTTCAAATCATAATCGCAAATGTCATTTACACACTTAAATACAAAATTCAAATTCAAATTGAAAGCGTTGCAACGCACGCAGGGTACAGCTAGTATTCTATAAAAATGTCCATATTTTCATAGTATAAGCTTACGAAATTTTATGTACTTCTTACAAAGTGTCCTTTGAGTTAATAAATTTATTGTTACATTTTCTGAAATAAGATGCTATAATACTTGTTTTCGCTCATAATTTATTGCCGGCCCCTTAGACCACCTCTGAAGTTTTTAAAATTTATTACACTCTTGAAATTCATAAAATAATCTTCTAGGTATTTTGTGAGAAATTCCAAAAAAAAAAAGGTGAAAAACTGATAGTGTCTTATCTATTATTGCACGGTAGTGTGTATTTAAATTTCCTTAGTTTTATTTCATAGCTGATTTATTTGTTATGAAATGTTAGTGCCTTGATGAACACAACTGTTCTATCTATATTTCAGAAACATTCAAAATAATTATTTTCATAAACTCCACTCTTCGCTAGTTTTAAAATTTTTGACAAAAAATAAATATTTGAGAAGCTGATTAAGATTCATAAAAGATTATCCTGATTCATCACAGCAGAATTAAATAATTAATATACAATTTTATTATTTCAAGTGAAAAATGGTATGGAACTAAAGCGAACACCTTTAAAATATGTTAAAAAGGAATTGCTTTTAAACATTTTTATGCTACATTTACTGTAATTAATAGATTGCGTCAATCTTTAATAATTTTCTTCTTTAAAATGTTACTTCAAGACTACCTATGTGTAATTTTTCTACCTAGTCAAGAATTCTAAAAAAAAAAAAAAATTGATCTCGCAATTATGGGACAACCTATTTAGAATTAAATTGCTAATAAATTAATATTAAAAAATTAGTGACAAAAAGAATGCTGTTTCTCGTCCTGTTTAGTTCCTAGCATGCGGCTGCATTAAATCACACTAATTTACTAATATTGCTGTAAATAATCAATAAATAAATTTTAATAATAAACACATTCTAAAAAAATGACTTTAGAATTTTCATATTTAATTTACTTTATGTTTCATAAAATACTGTGAGCAAAGGGGATTAAAAATATTAAGAAATAACTCTACAATACTGATATTTTAATTACAATAAATAAATTTTTAAAAATAACCTCGCGGAAAAAAAAGCAGTCTTTAAAAATTCTAAATTTTATTCTTGTTTTGTGAAATCATAACATTTTGTAAATAATAAATATTAACGAAAACAATAAATAAGTTTTTAAACGAATTACAATAAATAAATTTTTAAAAATAACCTAGCGCAAAAGAAAGTAGTCTTTAAAAATTCTGAATTTTATTCTTGTTTTGTGAAATCATAACATTTTGTAAATAATAAATATTAACGAAAACAATAAATAAGTTTTTAAACGAATTACAATAAATAAATTTTTAAAAATAACCTAGCGCAAAAGAAAGCAGTCTTTAAAAATTCTGAATTTTATTCTTGTTTTGTGAAATCATAACATTTTGTAAATAATAAATATTAACGAAAACAATAAATAAGTTTTTAAACGAATTACAATAAATAAATTTTTAAAAATAACCTAGCGCAAAAGAAAGCAGTCTTTAAAAATTCTGAATTTTATTCTTGTTTTGTGAAATCATAACATTTTGTAAATAATAAATATTAACGAAAACAATAAATAAGTTTTTAAACGAATTACAATAAATAAATTTTTAAAAATAACCTAGCGCAAAAGAAAGCAGTCTTTAAAAATTCTGAATTTTATTCTTGTTTTGTGAAATCATAACTTTTTGTAAATAATAAATATTAACGAAAAGGCGCCAATCAGAGATAAACGCATCATGACTATCAACCCCTATGGTAAGAAAGATAATGTCAAGTGCAATGGATTAGCGTCAACTCCGAACCTGTGATTATAAAGGGAGGGGGGAAAACTTTGAGCGAGGCACACCTGTGACTTTGGGGCAGAAAGGATTCTCCCTCCTTGAGCATCTATTGCGACCCCGCATAATGCATGTCGACTTACAACGTTTTAAAAATTATTCTGCTCTAACAAAAGGAAAAGGAAATATGAAATTCTCAAAGACATACCATTGGAAGACCATGTCACAGAGTCTACTATAAACGTATAGATTCATTTGGTGATTATATATTTTAATTTATAACCATCGTTGAACAGCCGACCCAATTTTCGATTTTACGATTTCTAATGGTCAGCTCCGTAGCCTTGTAATTTTGAACCCAATCCAGAAGACAAGAGAGCGTCTGGTATTTTGAGAAATTTGTCTCCGTGGAAGACTTTTTGATAGAACTCGAACGCATTTGCGCTACATGGAGAGGAAAAGCACGAAACACTTCCGCTGTCAGTCTTATGGCAATTCTAACCCATCATCCGTCTACCACTGAGAATATTTTACATCAACACTGTGGCGGGGAGAGCCAGGTGTGTAATTCGTATCGTCCAGCCTTCGCTGGGGTTCGAACCCAGCTCACCTCATTGGAAGGCAAACTCTAAATCCCATAAGCCACCACGGCTCTGTGCGTTCAAGCGTTCAATCTTTAAGACTATATGAATAAAGAAAAAATAAACTGATGCTCATTTGTCTAATTAAATAGTCTCGTAGTCTCGATTGAATTAATATTGGTATGAGGTGTAAAAACTAGCCATGCAAAAAATGACGTACTTAAATCATGAAATTTTCGGTAAGCTGATTTCTTAAAGCATATTCATATCGAAACAAATTTAAAATGCTGTTTAGTGTATGTAATCATACATTTACTCGCACTTTTGAAAGGACTAACTGCGCTGGGTTTTGTTATAATGTTAAAATTCAAACCTGGAAAAACCTAAAACACCTTTTGAAACTTTACACTGGAATTATAAGCTTGTACCTCAAGTTTTTCTCATATAACAACAAATACTACGATCTTTAATTTAAATTACTTCTACGCTTACTGAAGGTATAAACAATTACATTGAAATTCCTATTTTACCCCATTAATCCTTATCCCTAAACACATAGCAAATAATAGCTCGTTATTGATGTAAATTGCAAATATTTGTTTTGTTTGATTTTTCTTCATAGTGAATTAAAAACAATGTAAGTAAAATCGAAACCTAAAACCAATTCCTTTAAAAACTCCAGGTCATGCATATGACTTAAAAACGAAAGTAAAATCTGCCGTGATTTTCCTTACACGTGATACGATACGGAATTTGGTTATGCTGAATAATAACAAGGATAACAATGTGTCTTTTTTACTGAAATCAAACTAACGTGGTGCTTTCAGCAATGTTAAAAAATGTTTTTTGAAAGATATTGACAGTCAGAGGGGATGCATATTCGAATAACCAAATAATTAGCTTTTATAACATAAAAAAATATTGTTGAGATTAGACTCCCATTTTTAGTATTGTAAAGATTGGATCATTTGGTAACATTCATTCTTAATGACAGTTTCTACCATATTTCTTTTAGGTTGATGAAGCATATACGAACCATGCTAGAATCACCAGTATTTTGCCCCTAGATAACACAATTCTCGTTGGAACAGCCGATGGGACTTTTATTGTTTACGATGTTATTGCTCGAAAATCACCCAGTGTGAGTGCCTCGAATTCTCCTCAACCACCAGAAAACCCGGAATCTGGTCACGCTAAACAGATACAAGAAAGGCTCCAAGTAAATGATTTAATATTTGTAATCCTTAAAGTAAATACAGTTACAAAAGATGCATTTACCCTTCTGAGCGTTATACCATAGAAAAGTACTGAGTTGCAGGTAAATTTTTATATAATTTTGCCCGTGGTGTAACGCTTGATAGAAAAGAATAATTACATTTCTCCCCTAAACTAAATAAACTAGTATTGGCTGTTTAAAGAAAATTGGTTCCATCGGATTTTTTCGAATTTTGAACTCTTGACTCCAAAATGATTCACTATTAAAAACCCGAAAACTGAAATCATCTGAAATAATCAGTATCTTATTCTTCCCATTTGTTAGTCGTCCCGTCCCAATCGAAAAACCAATGAAATGAAATGAATGAACCAAAAAAATTATCACGCCAAATTCAAACATTTTGCAAATCTATGAATAACAATCCACGTTCAACTTGTTTAAATTAAATGTACTACAGAATTCAGGAAAATGTTTTCTTCTTCCTCCGGAAAATCAATTGAGCATTCAAATGAATTTTAAATTTCTTTATTAATCTTTTGATAAGATTAAGTTACACATTGTGCCATCTTCACGTTCTAGGATTCAATCTTAATGGTTGGAGGGGTTGATTTCAAATATGCTAATAAATAATCGCAGACGATGTTAAGTTATGAAATCAGGCACAAAAAACATATTTCCTTTGAATAAACATAACGTTTTTTTCAACGGATTCCGATTTCTGATCCTCAAAACCTCTAGGGTAGCCACAAACTGGAAAATTGGATTTCAAAAAAGTCATATATTTAAAATTTAATTTCTCAGGAACTGTTCTCAGAACTGTTGCATTTTGCCTTTCAAAATTACAGTCTTTAAAATAACGTAAAGATTGTCTTCCTTACAATTTAAAATATTGTCGGTTATTATTAAATAAAATAATAAATACTTACCAAAATTTATTTTTTGAGTGGAATTATCTTTGGATAAACGAATTTAATAATTGCGTGCAAAAAGTTTTCAATTCGCTTTAAGATTTCTCGAGATAAGGCGAAATACGCAAAAAGTAAAATTGACATTAAGGGGTCCAAACTTTGGTTCGCTCTCCTAACCAAACTATGGGACCATAATTCTCATATTGCGACTACCAGCTATATTTTGGGATTCGAAAAAAGATTTGTTTATTCTGAGAAGATTGTTTTTGTGCCTAATTTCTTAACTTAAATCATCGTATGCATGAATTAATTAGCATATTTCAGGTCACCTCCTCGAACCATTAAGATTGAGTAAGAAAACTTAGAAATGCGATCATTACATCAAAAGTTATTCAGGGTGGTTCATTTTTTTTTTTTTTTTCATTTTTTTTTTAGCACTGTACAATAAGATTTTTTTAGCTGTAGAAATGGTCCATGGAGTTAATAACGTTTTCTTTATAGCTTTTTCTCTAATCTAATACGAAACTGAAAACATAAACTTTAAAATAAATTGAAAGTTAATGAAATTGGAAAAATGTTGATCTAAGAAATTTTTTATAATGTTAAAAATACAAAAAAAAAATTTACTTTCAGAAACTTCTTCTGGAGCAACAATCATCAGATACGGATGGAGATCTAAATACGCGATGCAGTAACAGTCCTAACTTAACTCCAAGTAGTAATGTCAGTCGAAGAAGTAGTGCATCCGATAGAAGTAGCAGAGATTCCATTGGATCTGTCGGTTCAGATCCTGGAGTTGACGAAGAATCCCGGAAAAGTCCAGCGTTACTGCCTCCAGAAGTCGAAAGAAGTCCTCGCCTCCAAAGAGGAATCCGAAAATCCTCGTTCGCAATCAGTGCTCCAATCGCTGAGGAAAAAGAAACGAAATTCGACGAAGAAGAGGAGGAACAAATAATCCCAGACAAAGACAAGCTATCAATATCGAGTACCACGACACTCGAGCCAACTGCAATTTCAACTCAGGTCGAATCACAACCACAAGAACAAACAGAAATAAAAGAAAAACAAGAAACTGTGACACAAACGCAACAAGGTGCTGCGGGGGAGAACGTCGTACCAGAACTGGAAAAGAAAAGGAAATCCTCTGACCCAAAAGAATTTTATCGCTTTCGCCATATTGATGCCGGTGATCTGGCGTCCTCTGATGGCGGTGATAAAATAGTTTCAGCTTTAGAATTCCAAGATGATTCTCTTAAATCTGCTAAGAAACGATATCAGTCATTGAGTGCTGAAGATATACCGACTTGGGTTGCTCAGGAAAAACCACAACCTGTCATATCTGCGAGGGGAGACGTCACATTTGAGTATAAAAGTAAACTGCCATCTATCAAAGCTTTCATTCGTCGTGAGGCAAACGAGCTGGCATCGTTCCTAAAAAGACAGCAACATCCAAGTGAAGAGGAAGAGGTTCCTATCATAAAAAGTGGTAAATGCCCATTGTTTAGCATTCGTCCTCCCACCTTAGATATTGCTGATCATCAACTGCATCTGTTTTCCGCAAAGCATTTTCCTATAGAAGAGCCTGTAGCAGAACCACCTGTTGAAAGTAAGTTAAATTAAACTAAGCATATTCTCTTCCCAAAGACCTTAAAATCCAAAGCATGTTCTTCTCCTAAAGATCTTTTTAATAAACTGTTTCCGTTTGTTTGTTTTTTTTTGTTTTTTTGCAAATTTTAAAATTAAAACAGCATTAGAACACCTTTTTAGGAAATGGTTTATTTATTTTCCAAAACAAATATTCTCCTCAAAGATTTCCCAACTTAAAAGGAACCGGAAAACAGTGAAAGAGGTTATTTTATGTTATTTTTAATCTAAATTTTAAAACTGTTTTCTCTAGAAAAAACATGTAAAAACAAGAAAGGGATGTAAAAGACAAGTAAAAGCATAATGCGGTTAGTTCACATCAACGACACTAGGATATCTTTTTTCTAAGTTAACTCTGAGTAATGATGATGCAGCTGTACCACCTGTAGCACCTTCAATAGTTGTCTGAATTATGGTAACATAGAGCCTATAGGTGCTTGGAATATTTCATAATTCTTTTTTGAAAGAGAAATGTAGCAATTTTAAAAATGTATAGCGATTTTATTTTTAAGAAAAGTCAAAAACAGAACTTGTACACAGATTTAAAATGAATTTAAATTGCTCTTCATGTGATAAATTACTGTTATTTCTCATTATCATCGTCTCTCAACCTACCGAAAGGGCTATTTATTACTTCCCCAACATTTAAAGTGAATTGGTATTTTAGAAGTTAGTTTAAAATGCTTAAGCTATGGACATTATTATAAGTTAAGTTCATCATGAATTTACATTTAAGTGTCATAGTGATCCTTTATATTGGATAAATTTGCAATAATTACGAGTTATTAATGTAAATTTATCTCTGAGAGAAAAAAATGCCAAAAACTAAAGCAGAAAAAATACATAAAAAAATAACTCAAATAGCTTCCTCCTTTTTCTATTTGAATAAAATTCACGAATTAAATAGAATGGCTCATACAGTAAATCTCAAATTGATTAAAATGCATTAAAAGTTAAAATTTATGTTTATTTGTGTAATATTTTTAGTTCCAAATCATGCGAAATGTATAGTCAAGATAAAGAAGAATAAATGTAAATTTTTGTGCAGGCTTACTATAAAAATATGGTTTATAGTAAACCTGAAAAAATGATGAAAATAATGAACGTGTGAAAATAATGTTAAAAAATGAATTTTCTAAACAAAGTGTAAGAAAAGATTTAATAACGAAGAATATAATCCACAGGTCAACAGATATTATAAAAGACAATTTAATAATGCTAACACAGAACAACGATCATTAACAAGCAAAGCATTCTATACATTTGTGTTGTCACACATCCTATAGCAATGTTAAATATTTCAGGTAATGCGAAATGATAATATAAATTCAAATCTAACATTCAGCCCCGCTCAATGTTAATTTAGATAATATTTAAATTGAAACGTAAACATTAGAAAATTCCACGACAGATTTTATTCAAGTCTTTTTGGCGGACATCGATTGCGTCGCATATTATAGCTGCTCGATGTAAGGTTAGGGTGATCCTGAGATTGGATCTTGTACTTTAGAAGCTGATTCTTCTTCTTCTTCCGAGCTCTCCTCTTCCTGGAATACAGACGTACCTCAAATGTAACGTGAACGAAGATGTTGCACATGAACAACATTCAAAAGTTTATTTCGTGGATTCAAAAACTTGATCTGGTAGCATACACAGAGTGACGATCATCAACAAGCGGAGTTTTCTTTATGCTTCTGTTGACACACATCCTGCACTAATGTTACATTTCTTAGGTATCGCGAAATAATAACAATGTAAACCTTACAAAGGGATAATACTGAACCTGCAAAGTTACGGTAATTATATTGTGACTATAAAATTAATTGAACTAATGATCTGAGAAAATAATTATAATTTTATTAATAGCAAAATAATTATAATTATAAATCAAAAATAGTTATAATTCTAAATAATTATAATTATCAGTGAAAGAAAGTTGTTGTTTCTAATGACACTTGCCATACCAGCAAACCTGCTTGGTGAAACCAAGCGAATTTAAGGCAGAGGTTGCATTTCTCGTTTTTCAATGACACCATCTGAGGCCAAGAATAAGACTTCAGTCACACACACACGTCACAACCTTTTTAAAATTCTGAACCCATTCATGTATCCATTCATTCCCCCACATATCGTAATTTTGACCGGAACCAGAGAACGATCAATCTCTAATTCAGTACCCCCAAAGGTATTGCTTTGTTACTTGGAGAACTTCGTGACCCGACAGATTTAACGTACATCAGTCACCATTTAGTCTTTAGACTGCGGGGATTGAACTCATGACCTCTTGGATATGTGCCCAATGCTCTACCGACAAGGCTATGTGAAAATTAATTTATAATGAACATATAAAAAAATTGATATTTTTGCAGGTACTTTTCAATTGCCTCCTTCCAGACCTGGTAACGCTTCTTTACCAGACTCCAGAAGGTCGTCGGGAGTCCCAGAAGAATCTGCACTGCCACCATCCTATTTAGCAAGCGATGAAGAATTTTTAAGTACAGCACAATTCAATGACCTCTTGCAGCTGCAAGACTGGACTCGAACATCTAGAAAAGGGTCAGACACTGCCAGTAACATCTCCATGAACAGTGC
This sequence comes from Parasteatoda tepidariorum, assembly GCF_982258835.1. Taxonomy (NCBI): domain Eukaryota; kingdom Metazoa; phylum Arthropoda; class Arachnida; order Araneae; family Theridiidae; genus Parasteatoda; species Parasteatoda tepidariorum. Next base: position 30,728,639 of record NC_141755.1, read on the forward strand.
GGAAGTTCCGTTTGCCTTTGAACTGCATCTGAGACAAATGCTTAAAATATCGGACAAACCAGTAAAAAGTCTATTAAAAACTAGGTAACATTTTTTTTTATTTCTACTTACGATAAAGTCCTTTAGAAATGGTATAATTTTTATGCCTCAGTCATACTTTTCTTTTTAACTCATTTGTGTCTTTAAAAAAATTCTTCTGAAAAACCGTTCCTTTTGCCAAAGAAGGAAAGAAATAATTTAGACTAAAAACTATTTCTACAACTGTGTACGATTTTGAAAAGTACAGGGAGGGAACAGTAGCAGAATCATTTTGGGGCAGAAAAGGAATGCTTGGAGCAAATAAATTTGGTTTTTGGCGCAGATTCGAGCAAAAACTCTTTAATTTCAGAGTGCATATAAAATTAGATTTTTGGGCATATTTGAGCTCATAAGCTAACATTTTACATATATTTAACAGAGTGGGAAAAAATGCATCATTGAATTTAAAAAAATAAAAGTTCAACAAAGAATTACTTAAATAAACAGAAAATTACTATTAAGTTTTTAATTTAAAGTTTTTAAAGTGCAAAATTTACAACAATCGTTATTGCTTTTATTTATATATTTTTAAAAGAAGAGCCAGGTGTTTTATTATTAAAATTCTTCTCAGTATTCTATGTGTAAGCATTTTATGATGCAAACAATTTAAAATTACAAAATTAAAATTTATATTTAAAAAAGATTTAAAAAAGTTTCCTAAACGACACAACAGAAAGGGTAAAAGAGGATTGCAATAATGTGTCATATTACCGAATTACGTCAAAAAAAAAAAAATATATAAATCTACTACCCTACATTAACCCTAGCAACAATTTTACCTTGACCCTAGTAGGGCTCGAAATTGGCTCAATATGGGTCCTATAAGAAGGACCAATATCGGGATGTCAAGATTTTTTAATATTGGTCCTATATAGAACTAATATATAGGGCCTACAGTAGCTGAGTAATGAATATTTAAATATCGGGCGAATCTGACAATTCTATGTAGGGCAGATATTGGTTGTAAAGTGGCTGTAAAACATCGGGTGTATCGGACATTTCTATATAGGGCCAATATCTGAAAACAATGGCCCTTTGAACCATAACTGAGCCAGATTCGTGCTTATTGGTCCAATAAGGGTACAAGTTATTTTGCTGCTTGGGATATTGTTAGCCATTAAAAAGTTTTCGCAACCAACTTGGCTTCTCTCTAGAACGCTTTGTGGTACTTTAAAGCATGTTATGGCATTTTGGCAATATGACTTTTCAATAACTTTTAAAAATCGCCACACATCTTTTCTGAAAATAAAACTTTATTTTTGGAGTAAGTGTGACATGTCGTGAAAACAAAAGTTACAAACAATGATTCTTGTATATTTCCGCAAACTCCCCAAATCCAATTTAAATAAAAGAAAGAAAGAAATTATTCTAAAAATCATTTCCCCAAATAATCAAGAACAAAAGTTATGGAAAAAGGATATAATGTTCCTTATTATCCAATAATTAAGACCAAACCAAATAGTAGAGAAAAAATACTTTGATGCGAAGTTTAAATTTGAATAAGACAACAAAATAACTATTCCGAATCTCATTGACGATTGGCAGTTCAAATATGGTTATACATCCCAAATATGCTTTAATTTATCTTCACAAATCTTAAATAGTTGAGCATAGTTAATGCCTTCACATTCTAGTGATGCTCTCAAAATATTCATCTCACATTTTTGATTTTTTCAAAAATATGTTATGAAAATATATTTTTTGGGAAATAAATAATGTAAGAACTTATTTTCCAAGAGCACGTAAGTTACTAATTAAAAATCTATAGTTCATTATTAATACAATTTTTATTACTACACAGAGAAAAATATCTGCTTAAATACCATACAATATAAAAATGCCATTTCAGGAAAGACAAGAAAAGAACATAATTATAATTAATAAAACAAAAATATACGGTATTTAAAACATCCATTTGTTAATTTTTCCTTTCAAATGGTAGAGCTTTATCAAAAATTATAGTTTTCATTACCACACATTTGTAAAAAATACAAAGCTGAAATGCAAATTTAACCGAATAATTTATGGCCATTTTTTAAAGCTATTATGATAAAACCACCGATTTTTAATACATTTAACAAATTTTATCACCACATAATTTAAAACCATATTTTATTGTTAATATCACCAAAATCATTACCAAAGCCCTTCGGTAAAAATTAACGCTCCTTTATGTGTTCCCATAGAGCCGAGAAAACCGTAAATTTTACGACATTTAGGAAGTTTTGACCATACATTTTTTTTCAGTGTAGTGATACTTATCATCTTACCTTCTTTATTTGTCAAAAGCGTGCTACTTAAATGTATTTTGTAAGAAAAAAATGTGATAAAGGAGCATGTAAGTTTCTAATCAAAAATCTGTAATCTATTACCATTATGATTTTTATTATTGTTATTATTATAAGTACTACTAAAATTCTACTACTACATCTACTACAAAATTAAGGCAACAATGATCCAATGCAATTATGTATGCCTCAAGTGTTGCCAACTTATAGAAATATAAAAGATTTTTGAAGCATATATATATATATATATATATATATATATATATATATATATATATATATATATATATATATATATATATATATATATATATATATATATATATATATATATATATATATATATATATATATATATATATATATATATATATATATATATATATATATATATATATATATATATATATATATATATATATATATATATATATATATATATATATATATATATATATATATATATATATATATATATATATATATATATATATATATATATTCTGAAGAACTTATACTAATTCCTGTTTGGAAAATTTTTCACAAATCATCACAAGTATACACTCTGAAGTCTATGTCATGAATATTGATTCATTTTAAAATGGATATTTTCCTCACCACGTGACAAATTAAGATACTCACTTCCTTAAGCGATGATTTTCCAGCTCCTAACTAATGCCCTAAATCTAAGTTAGAGGAGAAACTATTGGAAAATCGATTAAAATAGTCAGATTCACAACGCAGTTTCTAACTGAGGATTAAATTAAGCTTTCGTTTAATCTTTCAACTCCATTGTATTAATTTCTGAAGAATTCTAAATTTTAATGCATGATGAAATAAGATTCCTGTTATGATGATTCAATTTTACGCCACAATTATAAATGCCTTACTGTGGGTTTTAACTTATTATAAATCATTTTTACTGCACATAAATTAGAACCCTTTCATTCCAATAAAGCTGAAATTAAAAATTCATTTTTGTGCCAAATATATTTTTTTTTTGTTCTCGATGAATCCAACAATATTTTTAAACATAAAGATTTTTAATAATTTAAAATATCTAATTTTTAATAAATTATTCTATGATAAACAGACCCAAATATTCAAGTTAATAAAGAGCTAATACGATTTTTGTAACATAATTTAGTTTTCAACCAAGTATTAAAGTATAAATTCTTCAGTAACTAACGATACAGAAGCATTTAATTATATGAAATGCAATACATAAGAACAATTTAACATTACATACCTACTATTGGGTTGAGTAAAAAGTCATTTCGTTTTGTCTTGAAGGTTAAAGCTTGATCAAGGATACATGTTTCTCTTTATACTATGATCTTTAGACATCGTTCGGTAAGTTTCATAATTCTTCGTTCGTAGTTGAACCTGTCTTTTTTTGCGAAAAACTGAACATGGTGCTGATTTACAGCCTCATCTTAATTTCCCGTTTTTCCACGCAGGAAATTTTAAAGATAGTGAAACAAGTGGAGGTCTGGCGCTACTACTAAGGTCAGGAGAGTATGGGGGTAGGACAACACATCCCACATCAGCTCCAATAACTTTTGGGTTGCCAAAGATATGTGTGGTCTCGCGTTGTCATGATGAAAAACACTACTCTCTTACGATTGATGAGTTCAGGACGTTTTTGAATGACATATTCGTTCAAACTGTTCAATTCCTTACAGTACGCATCGAAATTGGTTGTTCCATTCCTTAATTGGAGATCAAAAAACACGAGACCCTTCCTATTCCACCAGACCCGAAAGCCTAACTTTACTCTGATGAAGTTCTGGTTTTGAAGTCACTGATAACGAATTTTCCCCTCTTGACCAAAACCGTTTGCGCATCACATTGTTGTAAACAATCCACTTCTCATCCCTAGTTATCATTCGTTTCCAAAAATTGGTCTTTCTTTCATGTTGCATATTTTGTTCATGCAGTCAAATGAACTTCTTTAAGTTCATGAGGAACCCAAATTTCGAGCTTTCTTACGTGTCCCAGTTTCTTTAGATGGACGTGAACACTTTTTTGACTTATCTTCAATGTCCCTGAAATCTCTGGTGTCGTGTAACCTGGGTTTAACTGAATCAATGTCCTCATTTTGTCATCATCAATTCGGATAAGCGTTCCTGATCGAAAAGCATCCTTCAAATCGAAATTGCCAGCTCGGAATTTATTGAACCAGTTTTGGCATTGGCGTTCTTGTAGAATATCGTCACCGTAAACTTTACGCAATTTTTCACAAACTTAACACGCGTTTTTCGCTTTTTTCTTCTGACGCGAATTTTACGGAAATAAAATTGTAAAATAAAGCGAAAATGAACACTTTGATCTTCCATATTCAACAAGCTGTCAAAACTCCAAAACTCAACGAAAGACCCCAAATTATTTTTTACAATGAAGCTTAAACTGTCAGATATCAATGAAGTAAAAATTACTGTTACAAATGTTCTAAGATTTTCAGGAACTGCACAACTGCCATCTGTTGCAAAAAAAGGAAAAAAACGCAATGGCTTTTTACTCAATACATTAAATTAATTCAAATATTATTTTATTAATATAAAAATATAATTTACTAAATTTTTAACAATAATTTTCTATAAAATTGTCTAGGCTTATAAAATTCGAGGAAACTTGGTAAGTTTTGGTTATCTGAGTTAAATTTGTATGATGTGTGAATCGAAAACGCAAATAATCACTTATCAAGGAAATCACTTCACTTTCATCGACTTAATTTAGAAGATTTCGTGTGACAGAAATGTTGCATCTTAGTCATTAAAAATACTAGAATTGGTTCAATAATGTTATATTATAAATTATTTCAATTCTTCTCTATTTATTATATTATTTCGTTTCTTATTCACGCTTCTTATTCAAATTGTTTTTACATAATAGCCTACTGGTGTGCTCAAAATCTTAAATCCCATGTATTATTTTCAACATTTATATCTTGTTTTAGGGTAATAAATCCCGAAGGGACCAATTTGCAAGATGAAACTATTATTGTAAGTTGTGCTGGTCATTACAATGACGATGAAGCTGTTCTCAAATGGACACGAGATAAAAGTTCGGAAGACGTAAGAAAAACGTTTGTTTTTTTATTAGTTATTTCTTAATAGTCTTAAAATGATTGTCTTCTTGTAACGGCAATTTATAGATAAAAAACTGTCATTAACCAAATCATTACTTCATTTTGATCATTTCAATCAGAAAGTTTAAAAAAACTTCAGATTAAATACTCAAATTGTTAGTGTGCTTAAAATTAGCATAACTTTAGTTTAAAAAGTTTAAGCATTTAGAAATAGAAGTAATAGAAAAATATTCTTTTCTGTGTGTAAGGATATTTATTACTTGAGAAATCATCGTAAAGCAACTACATAAAGCACTGAAAGTCTACATTTTTAAATTTTTCAAGCGTAGTTCATGTAATATTTAATGCAATTGCTGACTTTAAAAATCTCGATGCCTTGCTGCAATGAAACATTTTTTTAACTTCTAAGGAAACTGAACTTAATTTATTATTGTTCGCTTGTGATTAGTAATCTAATTAAATAATTTTGTTATTTTTTGGAATTCAGGGTTTTTTTTATATATTTTTTTTCTAAAACCTTATCTGTAAGCAATTGCTTTGATTTCAACTATTAAATTACATAGTGTAACTAAATTTGCTATTTCGTTAGTAACTTGCTTTAAATCTGTAACAAAGTGGTTTCTTGCAATCGATTATTTTAATCATTGATGAAAACACATGCTTGTAACATTGTGCAAATATCCTATATTGCAATTTTTTTTTCATATTTCTTTATCATTAGTTTAAGTTCTTTTATACCACTCATTGCACTCTCTCCATCGAAGAGCCAGTCTCTCTCACGACATGGACTTCCATAGTCGAGGGTACACTATTGGCACTACTATTGGCACTAGTTACTCTTACGTCCTGGTAAAAGTCATAATGGCCCCAGAAATTATACTAGTTTCTGAATCCAAATTTGATCAAAGACGTTATAGATGGGGTTTTTTAATATCTTTCTTAATGAATACATTTGAATAAAAGTCACTTAATATGAACTTCTTGCGTGCCACCGAAATTCATGTAACGTGCCATGCAGTGTCACGCGTGCTATAGGTTCTTGATGTCTGGCGTAGATCAAAACTTACGTATTTAGTTTCAAGAAGAATTTACTAGCAACAATAACTTTCATATCAACGGCTGAAAATATTTGATTTTAATGTGAGCGGTGCTTCCTAAAAGCCGAGTTTTCTGTTTTTCTTGGATCTAAAAGAACTCCGTTTAAAGTAATTTAAAAAATGAAGAATGAGTGTATAGTGCTAGAATTACACAGTAATAATCTGTTTTACCTAAAAAAGATTTTCTAAGTTCTTTGAGTGTATACGAATATCAATATGCTTACAAAACTCATTTGACATTTATTTACCTTTAATATTTTTCTAGCAAATGTGGTCCAATGACGTCATAATAGATGTCTGCCCTTTGACCCATACTATGAAACCATCTCCATTTGCTCGAGTAAGATTGCCAAGACGAGCATCAGTAGCTACTACGACCCACGGCAGTTCAGAGAGCAGTGACTCATTCGTCGGTCGTGCTTCCATTGAAAGTGGAATAGCAAAAGTTCAACAGATACTGTCCAGAGTCAGTGAGAGAACGTAATTATCCTAAACAACATTCGAAAATTGTAGGAAGAAATAGCAATCTATTGTTGTTCGTCAGGAACTTTTAGGAATTTTTACAAAACTTTTTCTGTGATACTTGGTTGAACTGATGTCGTAGATCAATGTCAAAATGTGATTGTTAATGTCTTGGGTGATTTTCCATGTGCTCCATATGTGACAGACTTAAAAGTATTCTTGACTATTTTGATACATTTTAAGAGTATACAAAGTATTACTGAAAAATATATGAGAAGTTTATGAAAGTTTGTAAGAAAAAAAAAGTATTTTTGATGCTGTTAATAATTCACTTAATAAGATATATGTTCCACACAATAGTGGCAAAACCTTCAAAGTGTTGTTTGCATTAGTTGTACTAGTTAAAACTTAAACAAAGGTCATATTATATGTTAAAAGAATTATTAGAGCATTCAAAACGTAAAAACTGGCGAAGGCAGTGGAAAACCCATGAAGTGCGAATTTCAAAAGGTACTTAACGTTTAAGAAAAAAAAAAGATAAGCATATTTACATGGTTGGTTTTGAAGAGGAATGATTAGACTCTCAAAAGTTCTGTTCAACTTTGGACCATTATATCTGAACCTTGAACCAAAATGCGGTGCACATTTGCAACAACCTTAATGAAAAGTTAAATTGAACCATACATTCGCTCTGGTTAAATCATAATATCGTGTAATCAAGTTTAAGAAATGCGATTATATGGTTCACCTTACCAACATATAAAGGTTACCACAAGTTTGGACGGTTCAACACATAGAATAAACGTGTGATCAATCAGTACGTAAACTCGAGTAACTAGTCAACTATTGTTTCAATCCATATATATAAATATGTCTTTTCGAGTGAGCGGCAATAGCTTGGTGGTAAAAGGCACTGACAGATCATTGTGATAGACTGGGCTTCGAACCTCCAGCATCTTGAAACCCACCCAGCTTCAGATTGATGGGAAGCAGCTTGTCCAGTCCTTTGACGCTGAATTTTTATTAAATATATTTTACATACTTTTTTCATTACTTTGTATTAATTTATCCCAAAATAATTTTTAAAAAATTATATCTAGCATTTTAATAATATAAAATACAGTGTGAAACAATGTCTTGTTCTTCATTAAAAGTAATCAATAATTTTTCCAATCAATAATTTTTCAAATTTGCACTCACTAGCAGTTATCTAAAAGAAACAATTACACATCATTGAAATTTATTTAATTTACAAAATAAGTTATTGGTTAATTTTTAAATATGAATAAAAAAATTTCAAAATACTTTTTTTAGATTTCATAGTTTAGTACAGATATAATTCTGATATTCTAACAGATTTTTAAGTAACTGTTAGACTGATTTTTATAAAAATTATATTTCACTTGTAATTAGAGCACTGGAAAAAAATATATAAAAGGGACAGCGATGCTCCATCTGCATCAAAGATCTAGAAAGTAAAGAAGTCATTATGGGCAATACTAGTCATCTTGTCACAGTAATGCGGTTGGTCACGAAATTGTAAAGTCTAAACCTCTTAGCCCTAACTGACCTTAACCACCATTGCAATGAATTGTTGCGTGGATGCTTTACTTTGAATGGTTCAACACGCTTCTAAATTTCTAAAGATATATCCTTAAAAAATGGTTGATTTCATTCTTATGTTTTTTCCAACTTACAAAACTTTTTATGGGTTTATTTTAAGACAAAGCCAACAATATTTTGAGCAAGTAAGCAGGATAGAAACTCGCCTCCTGCAGGATAAAAATCGTGATTCTCCACCAGACTTAAGTAACATTCTCAGAAAAATTAGTTCGACATTAACCATAATATCGCGAATTTGCTTTGACTTTAATGTGATGAAAAGCTAAACCATATTGTACAGTAGGTCAAAAAAACAGACCACCCTGAAGGACTTTTGATCTAATGATCGGATCTTCATGTTCTCGGATTCAATCTTAATAGTTCCAGAAGGGTGACCAAAAATATGCTAATTAATTAATGCAGACGATATTTTAAGCTACAAAACCAGACACAAAAACGTACTTTCTCTGAATAAACACACCCTTTTTCCGGCAGATCCGGATTTCTGACCCTTTAAATATAGGGGACAGCCGTAATCTGGAAAATATGGTCCCCATAGTTTGGTCAGGAGAGCTGTCCAAAGTTTGGATCCCTTAATGTTAATTTTACTTTTTGCGTATTTCGCCATATCTCGAGAACTTTTTAAGCAAATTGAAAAAATTTTGCGCACAATTATAAAATTCGTTTATCCAAAGATAATTCCATGCAAAAAATAAATTTCAGTAAATATTTATTATTTTAGATTATTTTATTAAATAACAGCAAAAAAAGCTTGAATAGTAATCTATACAATTTTTACATCATTTTAAAGTATTTGATATTGTATAGTAAAATGCATAATTTGAGCGAAATCGGTTGAATTCGATTTCTCAGGAACTATTCAACCAATTTCGTACAAATTTTGTATTTTGTCATGTAAAATTACATTCTTTAAAATTATGTAAACTGTATACCTTATGATTCAAAATTTTTCGACTACTATAAAAAGTAATAAAAAGCAATAAATATTTATAAAAATTCCTTTTTTTGTATTGAATTATCTTTGGACAAACGAATTTTATATTTGTGTGCAAAAATTTTTCAATTCGCTTTGAACGTTTATGAGATATGGCGAAATACGCAAAAAGGAAAATTAACATTAAAGGATCCTAACTTTGGATCACTCTTCTGACCAAACTATGGGGACAATGTTTCCCAACTTGCGGCTACCCCCTTTATTTTGGGGGTCAAAAATCCGCATCCGTCGAAAAAAAAGGTATATGTATTCAGAGAAGGTAGGTTTTTGTGTATAATTTTGTGACTTAAAATATCGTCTGCGCCAATTAATTAGCATATTTGAGGTCACCCTCTCAAACCATTCAGATTGAGTCAGAAGATCTGATCATTAGATCAAAAGTTATTCAGGGTGGTCCGTTTTTTTTTTCGGGGGGGGGGGAACTGTGCAAACCTAACCATTTTAAACCTCATTATACGATACTATGGTTCAGCTTGCATAAAAACAAGGTTCTGTTTAACACTTTGTTACGGTTGCGGCAAATTTTCACAATACATATTATGTTTTAAAATACTGCGCGAAGAATTAATTTTTCTGACTGTTTAATTATAGTTTGAAAAGATAATTCACGTGTTTGCCACTTTTTGAATGCTCTAACCTAGACAGATTGAGTGTTTATTACATTTTATAAAGTGTATGTGTCTTTCGTACAGTTAGCGAACCAAATAAATTTTAAGAATAAAAATGTATTTTCATCATAATCATATAAAGTATGCACCCCTCTTTTTATATGTCTCTCACAGTGGAGGTGGAGCTTATATTTAAAAATGAAAGAAAGAAAATTTTATAGAAAGTTTTTGAAAAAAAAAATTGTGTTGTTGGCAACCAGTTTTTCCTATGCACTTTCTACATTCCTATATCGTCCGCGTTGCACTGCATTTGTATATATATATATAATAGAAATAAAGATATTGTGAAAGTGTTATTACGTATTTTATGTTTGATTTCAAGCTTACAGTACTTTAATTTTAAAAAGTGAAAAATATTTCCCACTCATAATATTACAAACACACATAACATAGTGATTTATTTATTTTTATTTTATTGAAATTACATACATTTGCTGACTTGTGTGCTCAATATATAGGCTTATAAGTCATTGTCAAGTAGAAAATACAGATAGAACAATTCAGAGAAAGACATCACAAAGAATACATCCAGGGTTACGGCGGGATTCGAACCCGCTACCTCCACGCTTAACAGAGTGTTTGAACCGACGATACCGCTCGGCCAGGGAGGCCCCTAACATAGTGATATTAGGAAAATAAAATATTCATCAACATGAAGCAAGATGGTGGCTTGAAGCTTACCCAGCTTCAAATAAATGGCTACCAGATTTTTTGTAAAGTAAAGGCGGCTTCTGCGCAGTACTAAGCACATAGACCCCCCAATCATTACGCTGGTCACGAAACAATACAGCCTTAATCTCTATGAACTCTTGGCTTAAAACGGGATATTGAGGGAATGTCTCACTTAAAGCAAAATGGAAGACGGAATAATTCAACCATCGGCTGACCAAAAAATGATCGGTGAGTTGAAAAATAGATTGCAAAAACATAAAGAAGAATATATTTTTTTTTCTCTTAAGTTATGCTGGTTAAAAAAAATAAGTCATATTCAACAGTTTCTAATATTAGTTTCAAAGTTTCTCAACAGATGACGCTACGGACTAAGTGAAATTATAAGACAATGTTTTCAAAATATCTAAGGAGAAACTACACTCTGAAAAGCAAATTTACAGACACTGACACCCGTGAGAATATTTCAATTCAAATCCTGTGAAATGATTCTAAACTACAGTTTCATAGTTTTTACAGTCAGTAGCGCTATCTTTTGACAAGTTTTGTAACTTACGTTGAAACTTAGTGCGAATTAAAATGTGGTTATCTAAGAAGAAAGCAATAAACCATATATTTTTGCCTCTTTCCATTTTCCTTGAATTAATTTTTCAACTCGTAGGGCAAATGAAAATAGCTACTAGTTTTGCTAACATTATTGTCGAATATTAAAAGCATGATAGTTGAAAATTCCGTACGATTCAGTCTAGAGTAATAATGCTTGGAAAATATATTTTCTACAAGGACTATAAGAATTTAAAAATTGAAATTAGATATTCTCTTTGTTTATTCATTTAATTTAACAAGTGATGTTAGTTATAAATGCGTGTAAATGATGTTAATTTTTCTTGAAAACCTGCATTAAATAAATCTTCTAAACTTATTACAATGCATAGAAGTACGTAATAATGTATAAACAACTTAAAGATGTTAAAATAATTGTAAAAATATACGAATATTTGGGATTGAAAAAAACAGAAGCTGTAAACTTAAATAAAAATGGGGGAAAATATTATATTATCGCTGTGAGTTTAGGGTACATTTTTAGAACGCCAAGCTTAAATTGGTTGATTCCTTTATTCTTTTAACTTTAATTCATCTACTGGGTGTAAGCCCCCTGTTCTTTGACGCTCATCAACACCATCATTGTTGTTTTTTGAAATAACTTAGTTTTTTCTACGAAAGTTGAAATTATTCACTTAAAATTCTGTCCCACTTACGCTTGTGTCCCTACTTCCCATGTTCAAACATTTCCTTATGATTCTATTAAGATTTATTAATAAATATAAGTAGTTTTGCTTAGTATTCAATTTTAAAAATACTATTTAAAATTAAAGGCATGTTGTTACATTGAATTTGATGCATTCAAAACCGTTAATTGAAATGTTTACTTAACAAATAGGCTAATATAATAAATACAATGTATGCATGCATCACATTGCACCTGAAGCTGATGGTTAAACATTCAAAGAATCCTTTTTATCTTTATTTTATAATAGCATAATGTAATTCGCCTCACAAAATAATAATTGAGTGCATGCACTTAGAGAAGAAGAAGATCGCGAATACCCACACATGTGACCTATGACGCCAGCGCCAGCTGATTGTTTGTAAGCAAAATGGCGTGTTAAAGTTGATCTAAGTTATTCCGCATAAGTTTGAAAGTTATTTAACGTGAAATTAATTATATACAGCGTCGTATCGCACATCAAATTTGCTAAAATGTAATTCCTTCTCCTCTACGTCTTTTACTTAACTTAGATTTATTATTTTTTTATGTATTTTATTCAGACCGTGATATATTTTTGTTTCGTGCGCCTGACAACTTCTGTGCATAAATAGTTTGTTTTTGTTCTGCATGGCTTCGTGCCTGTCTATAAAGTAAGAAACATATAGTGGGAGAATTGCAATCTTTGTAAAAGAATATAGAATGTGTCTGCTAACAGAATTAATGCTTGACGGACTTGGCTTACTCGAAATAGAACGGAAATAAAAATTGCTAACTTAAACAAATGCCACGTTTCAACAACAAATCAGGATCGAAATACCGACACCATATCACTTGCATGCATCCCATTATAAAGTATTTAATAAGTTTAGACACCGATTTAAATAAGTTTATCTCAAACTTTATCGTAATAAGGTAATGTCATAAAATTTCTTTATAAGAAAGAAGCAACTCTTTTAGTTTTAAACCCTTAACAATCAAAATTAAAAACTTAATAATAGAAAAGTAGAACAAGAGAAAAATAAATATTGCAGCTAAATACGAAAATATTTTCCATATAAACACTACCTTTGTGATTTTTATTAATTTTATACTGATGACAACCAAAAATGTGTGGAAATTAATGCGGGAAAACTGGATCCTATCACGTGATTTTCCAGCGAATAAATATGCACCAACTGCAATAGAAAACTACGACACCATCATTAGTTTTTTTTTCATATATATACAGTTATATTCTTTTATTTTCATTCAATTAAAGACATGATACTATCTGTAATCAATTTCATTATTTCCTTTTTACTGTCAGTATTATTAAATAATTGCATTGTATTATTAAATAATTGCAATGATTAAATAATTGACAGTAAATTAACAAGTATCGAAATAAAGGAGAATCTCACATGAGAAAATATCCATCTGTCTGCTTAAAGAGTGCCAGTCTTTTATTCGATTCCACGACTAAAGCGCTATTTCAAAGACAAGTCCGAAAATCATTAAATCGAAAGTCTTTTTAATACTGAATAGTCCATTCAAAACTTCTTTACTTATCAAAAGCTTTTGAAGACATATGTTTACAATCAAGGGCTATTTAAGCTGAATTCGCACCAGATCAAGCTTTAAATGGCACTGATAACAAGTTCTTAGCAGAGTTCTGAAAGCTTCTACAAGTATGGTAACTAGATAAGACAGGTAAATTTTGTTATTTTGCATATCATTACTTTTAGAGTTAAAAACCACTTAGAACATTTTTAACTTGCATTGGATCGACAACTAAGTTTCCACCGATTTTTAAATCTTAACATTCCGAGTGACATTAAAAAATTTTGGCATTATGTTTCAGATCATTCGAAATAGGATTCCTGTTCTAGCAAAATCTATGTCCATCATTTTTTATTTATTTAATTTTGATTTATTCTCTTTTCTTTTGTTTTATTTTATTTATTTTATTTTATTTTCCTTTGTTTTATTTCTATTTATTTTTTTTTATTTCATTTTGATTCATTTTGTTAGTTTGAATTAATTTATGTTAATTTGCCAAATTAAAAAAAGAGCATTTTCAGCACCTCTATTATCACTTTTAATCAAGGCTCTAAGACCACAAAATCTGCTCGTGACATTCGAACTGTGTATAATTGAATTGCTATGAGAACCGTTTGTATTTGGCATACCAAATTTGAAGAGGGAAATATCATTGAAAACGACCCTCGTTTTGGACGCTCAGTCAACTTCAATGAAGATTAAACCAACTTTTGCTCAAAAATTCGCTTTGAATGACAAGAGCTGCCAGAGAAAATAAAATACTTGCAGAGCTTAAACTTTTAAAATTTATTTAAAACTTTTAATTGTGGAGCTTAGTGGCCAATACAATACATATGGGTCATTCTCACAAAAACAGTCATTTTCATGTCCCCAGTATATTTTATGTTTGCTTTACAGCTTACGAAAAAAAAAAATTCAGGGAAAGTGTCCTTCGGAATGCAAGCTAACAAAAGAATAAAAATAAAATTATCAATTTTTATTTTTTATTTATTTTAGGTAATTAAAATATACCAATATGTCATTCCCTCACTTGTCCCCACTGCTGATTTAAAAAAAGAATAAAATTGTTTCTGAAATAATTTTTTTTTTTTTACAAATTCGTGTTTCTTATTTCAGAATACTGAAATATAGAATTCAGAAAATCAATTTTATATTTAATTTCTGATAAAAAATATTAATACAGCACTATTTTAAGCTTTGTCCCCAGTGTTTCGCGTCATTCCCTCACAACAATGTTCTTATCACCTGCAATCTTCTTAGAATAAAAATATTTTAATAAAAACTTCAGAAGTTAACAACTGGCATCATAGAACAAAATTGCAGTATGTTTCCATCTTCAATTTAAAGAAGCTTTGCTGTGGAATAAATTTGAATGAATCAAACCAGGTAAAATTTTTTACATTTGTCATTCCCTCATGTCGTTTTTTAGAGTAAAATAAAATACAACTTCATCGAGAAAGTGGATAATTATATGTTGCTTTCTTGTATGAATATAATTGTATGTGATTGACTTCAGAAATTAATTAGGCCTAACTGTTATTTTTAAATTTTACTGAATTCGTCATTCCCTCACTAGTGTATAAAGTGAGGGAATGACGCTGAAGTGAGGGAATGATTCAAGATGAGTATATTATCAAATTTTTTTTTGTTCAATCGTGCCAGCCAATTTTATTTCCCAAACCTGTAAAAACTATTAAATATATAAGACTAAATTATAATAAATATTAGATATACTTAATATGCTATCATTTTCAAACTTTAGGTAGATGTAACTTAGAAAAAAACATGTATTAAAATAAAATATCATTCCCTCGCTATTAGTGTCATTCCCTCACCTTTCAAATAGTGAAAATAATTAATTTACTTATTAATTAATTTGAAAAATAATTTAAAAAATTAATAAATTAATTTATTAAATTAATTAATTTATTTATTAAATTAATTAATTTATATATTAAATTAATTAATTTCTTATTAATTTCTTATTAATTATTATAAATTAATTATTTAAAAAAGTAATTAATTTAAATATTAAGTATAATTTATAGGATATATACTTTCTTTATAATGCCATTACATATTTCTATTAATATAAAAAGTTTCAGAGCTTTTTATTCACTTTACTTTTTTGGGATTTTATGAACTGAAAAATGACAGTTTTCGTGAGAATGACCCATATATAAATTTAATTAGCTGTTTAATTTTGCTGTGATTCTCACATATTTTTTCTCATCTCTGTACTTATAAATCGATTTAAACTTTATTGTTTTAATCATTAATTAATTGCATTATTTTCTAAGTTTTATAAATTAAAAAAAAAACTTAATTGTGCAAATAAATAACCTTTAATTGTATTTTCTGAAGTAACTAATAATTTCAAATAATTTTTTGATATAATTATTAGCTATAATAAAACAGCAAGTATTTAACATCACATATAGTTTAATAAAATTTGAGTACCATAAGAAAATAAGAGTATTAACATTCAATTAATCGCTAAATTATGGAAACATTTTGACATCAGAAAAAACCATTTTTTTCAAACGGAGCACGTAGGACATTTTTTTTTATTTCTTAGAAAGTATTCAACCGATTTCTTTCAAATTTGTGTTTTTTACATTTCTGAGCAATTTCTGAAAAGTTTTGCACCTTATATTTTAAATATTTTTTGTTATTAATGCATTAAGTTGCAGCTGCAATGGATGATCAGGTTTTATATTTGAGTAAAATGATTTCCAAATTAACAAATATAGTTAAGGAAATGAAAGAAAGTATTAAAAGTAACATCGTTTCGATAGCAACTTTCTGATATTCCATAAAATTCTCAATAAAATCTGCTACATTTACAGAACTGCCAATTGCTACGCTTTTTGCAAAATATCTTATAGAGTGGTAGACAACTAAAAATTGAAGCTTTCAAAAACTTTTGATAATTTTGATAACATTTCAAAAGCTTTAACATGAGAGAGTGGGAAAAAATAGTGCTTCACTTAAACTTTCAAATCATTTACATGTAGGGGTACAAAAAAGAACTTTAAACCAAAATTACAAAACAAAGAATCATGCTTTAAAACATAAACTCAGAACACTAAAAAAATTTCTCAAAAAGCGTAGAAAAGTGTTATGTATTTATCAAACTATTATATTTGTATTAATCAAACTTAGTTTTCCAATTACACTGTAACTGCTGCCATCTCTCGAGGACTAAGATAGTTGCTGTTTAATGACATCAGTGGGATCAGTTGTGGAAGTGAACGTCAGCTGGAATTAAACTAGGAACCTTTGGGTCAGTATACGAATGGTCTAACTACCAAAGGAAAGGTTTGTACAGTGTACACTTACACTTCACTTCGTTTGCATGAAGCAAACACAGTAAAATAAAACTATACAAACTCGAACTCGAGCCGTTTGTTCGCAAACTCGAACAAACACAGTAAAATAAAACTATACAAACTCAAACAGAAACTCGAGCACGAATTGTATCTTCACTTGAAACCTGGAGATCTCTCTTTGGCTAGAAAAGAGAACAGTATAAAACTGTCATTGTTGTTTTGATATTAGCATTTTCCGTATTCGAAGCAGATAGAATCTCTAGCGAACATATAAAATTTATATTACATCAATAATTGCCAGTTTTGTATCATCTACCGAAAAAAATGTGTTTTTTGGCAGCGTGATATGTATTTTACAGCAAATTTCTGCAGTTTTAAGAATGGAAATTTTCTGCAGGGAACTCGTAGAAAACTTTTATATTTAAACAGATGTTTTTATTGTGTGATTTGTTTTTCACTAAGATTATAGTTTTAATGCATTTTGGCAACTTTTTAACAGTAAATAAGGCATTTAGTTATAATTTAACTGTGTTCACAGAGTGATGTTTCAAAAACCCCTGTTATATCATTTCATCGCTGAGTTAGTCACAAACCTTATGCATTGGCAATGGATTGTTATCATAGAAAAGAGATTTATAGGTATGTAATATATCTTGTGTTTCTAAATATCCCGCCAATATGTTTATCAAATTTTCGAGGTTAAATTGTTTTGTAATATATGCAATATACTTTACGTCAACCTATTGCATATGAAAATAGACCGTTTATAATAATAATATATTCAAATGAGCTGTTTTGATTTGTTTAAATCAAAATCATTTGCAGTAGTGATGAAGATACGCTGAACAAGACACACATTTATCAAAATTTATGTAAGTACTCGTTTAATACAATGTAATAGAAAAAAAACTATTTTTGTTTTGTATATATAAGTACAATGTACTGTTCATAATACATACAAAGTATATACTAATTAATAATATAATAAAAAATTGTTCTAAAATAATTACTAATATAGATTATAATGTTCAGTAAAGACCACCTTTAATATATATCTTCAAAAATCATTATAAAAATGATATACATAGGGATCACAAATTCATACTTAACCGCGAGGAAAAAACAAAAATATCGTCATAGTCTGACTAATTGTACAGAAAAGCAGATATAATAAACAACAAGACTGGTTTGATAATGTGAGGAAACAGAAAGGAGACGAAAAACAAAAAACACCTTAAATTTTCAACCTCCAATTAAACTTGTTTTGATGTTTACTACGTGGACCTTCCTTTACTGTAACTTGGCAGTTCGATAGTAATTTGGTTTTCGTATCTACGAAATATTAATTCGTGACATCGTGTACTTTATTTTAATTTTTGATAATTCTGAAATTAAGGGTGGTTTTTACGGATCATCGAGAATACAAAAGAGTTTAGTACAGTGCGTATAAGCGTCAAGAAAAAGTTCGGCTCATCATAAGAATCCAGAATACCATAGCAACCCATCGCCTGAAATGTCTTAGTGCGCCACTCGAGCCAATTCGCTCTTGAGAGCTTCCTGATTGAACGTCTTCGAAGTGTTCCTTTAATTTATCTAAATTACTGCAGTTTTTAACAATTATTTTCAAAAATTGCATTCAAATATACTCAGAAATTTTTCCTATGATAATTTAATGTCTGACACCAAAAATTGTGAAGGAAATTAATTTATTTCTTTAATAATTTTTAAATTATGAAAAAATAAATCCATATGCAATAGAGTACTGATTATCCGTGGATAGATTGCCCGAGATATGATCTTCGACAAAATCTTGTGTAAACGATTCATGAATTTTACTAGTAATTTAGCTAAATAGAATCCTTTTCACGATACCAGTATTTTGTCTGAAACTGTCCAATGATAATTCGTCCCAGTGATGTTCTGTCCTTGATAAATTTTGTCCGCAGGACATTTTGTCTATCGATATTCCGTCTGCGTGAAATTCTGCATGACACTACTTAGACATTTTTTTCTTTCACATTTGTAACAATGATAATGTATGATAATATTTTATTGCATCGACTAAATGTTATAGAAACCACTAATTATTATTTATAACGAGATTTGTTTATACTCTATAAGAAATCTTACAATACACATTTTGGGGATAATAGTTTGAATTCGTTTATCTGCCAGGGGTCCCCATCAGGGGGGAAGGTGGGCGCACGATGCTCCCACTTTAAGCTTCGCGGGGGGGGATTTTTGCACTAAATAAAATGAATAGTTTGGGGGGGGATTTAGATGAGAGAAATTTTTTTAAGTCCTTAAATTAAAGAAGCATTGTCATATTATGAGTAGAATGCAAGCAAAGTAGCACTATTTCGAACAAACTAACATGGAAGGGGGAAGTTAGCAATTTTTTTTGGGGGGGATGAATGCGCCCAAGAGCTTGGGGGGTATGGGGGCCACTGTTATCTGCTATTGTTGTGCCACCCGTTTCCGAGGAAAATATAAAATTTTCCGTATTTTAAATATCTTTCATTATCTAAATTATAATGTTGTAATAATAAATTTGACCCTAAATTGAATGTTAAAACTCTTTCTTACATTTCTTATTTTTATTACTAAAACAGAAGTGGACCCCTTGTTAGCAGAAGCACTGTTTCGTAGAAATATTTCCTTAGTATGTTTCACCTCAAAATTTGAGCACAAACTTCAAGAGTTACTACGTCATCATGATAAAGTTCCTGTAGTTATGCTTCCATCCAATGAGGTATGTTAAATTCTGATCAATATAAATCAATATTGATAAATAATCAATCAATAAATCAATATCACTGAACAGTTCATAATAAGAGCGTTTCTTTTGGTATACTTCATTAACAAATCGCTCATGGGCTGCAATAGCGGCACAACTCAAAGTTTTGAGATAAGTTTTTATTGCTAAACAAAATGCATAAGAAATTCTTTAGTTTGCTTAAACGAAGATAACCTTCAAGTTGAATTATGAGTTGTGCTAGTATTGCTGCTGAAAGAATGCGTATTTTCATATTTATACCTGATCTTAGTCCAAAACTTGTGTTTTTTTAGTTGTGCCACTATTGCAGTCCATGAGCGAGATGATAAGCTTTGAATGCATGTATTACCGGAATGTAGTATGGTCATTTCATACTTTTAGTATGATTAGGACTTATTTGTATTAGTTTATAAATATCCTTTTAGATTTGTGATTGAACAGTAGTTAAAGTAGTTAAAGGCACTAACTTGTCATTGTGCAGTATGCTGACATTGTCATTCAACCCCAACATCAGGGATTGTATTGGAGATCAGTCCTTGGTGGAGGCTTAAGCCAACCTGACTGCAGGTCAATACGTACCACTTTTTTAGAAAATTACAGACAGCCAATGGACAATATTGTACTTTATTATGCCCTTAGATGCATGTTAATTTACCAAAAGACTCTAGATAAGCATATGAATAATATAGCTCATTATAAACAAATCGACACTTTCAAAAATAAGAAAAGTATTTAAATGAATTTATGTTCATATGAAATAGCTACCATTAACTTCATTTCTTTATTTCAGAGCTCTTTAAAGCTAGTTGAGAAAAGTCATAGAATACAATGGGTCATTTTAGTTCCACGCCAATATTCGGAGAATATTTCTTTCAATGAATTCAGTCAGTTTTACATCAACAATCACATAATGTTTGTTTTTCCAGCTCCAAAAAACACTTATATTCTGAAGGTAAGAACTGAAATACGCAATTTTATTTAGCGGCAGAATTACACATGCAATTTCTAAAACATATTTAATGTGTGCTATAATCTCTGGGAAAATACAACATAATAGAGTGCAAAATGTGCTCTTAAAAGCACGAGTAAAATTTTAGAAAAAGTAGTTTAAATACTTTTTTTAGTGGCTGGGAGGCGCAGTTGGTTTGTCGTCGACTTTCTGAGCCCAAGTCTGCGGGTTCGATCCCCGGCCCAGACACCGGATTTTCGGGATGCAGAAAATCCTCTATGGCCATGTCGTATGATTATGCGGCATGTAAAAGATCCCTGGAGTGCCTTATTGGCTCTTAGCATTTCCGGCAAAATTAAATTCCTAGTGCACTTTAGCATCCAAGTAGAGTCTCGGTGCTGCCATCTAGTGTGGCAGAAACTAGACGTCCAAATTAACATGACCAACGGTATCTCACCCATTGTGGTGGTCCTGAAAGAGTGGATACCACCTCTGGAGAACGCACTAGGTCTGCTCATCGGCAAGACCAATTGTGCAGCTCATTGGAACAAGAAATATTTTTTATACTTCCTCTTCCTACTCCTTCTATCCATGTTGGACCAAAACCAAAACTTTTAAAATGATTTGCAGCCTTTCCTTAATTATTTCTACATTGAGTTCATGTGCTATTTTCCCCATCAAACATGGGAACATGCCTGTGATTATATTCTTTCTTTTTAGTCCTTGGAAGTTCCTAGTCTAACTCTCATTACTACAAATTCATGGAACAATGAGACTGGTTTTTCAAACAATTCTTCGTTCCTTGAACGCGCAATTCAACCTGCAAGACCACTACGAGTAGCAATGGAAAAGCATTTTCCTTTCTTCAGACTTCCAAGCGCTTTGCAGAAACCAACTGGATCGGATATTGAACTGCTTGATAGTCTGGCAGCTTCCTTGAAATTTACGTAAGACATTAGCCATTACTTTTGCCTATTTTCTTCAGTAACATGTTTGTGAGAATGATTTTACTACACCCATTAAACTGATAAAAGAAAAAAAATTACGACAATTACTACGAAGTATCTGCTTTTTTTTCTTAACTTCACGAATCTTATAAAAAGAGCCGCAATGGCTCAGAGGAAAAAGTGTTCATCCCCTATGAGGTGATACAGGTTTGAATCCTAGCAATGGCTGTTTGAAACAAACTCTGCTTCCGGCTCGCACCGACCACCGTGCAGACGTAAAATATTCTCAGTGTCAATTAATCATGCGTTTAATGCCCGCGCCATCGGGCTAACCATAAGAGTTTTTCTTGAATTTCTTCTCAATGAAACGCAAATGCGGATTAGTTTCATCAAAAAGTCCTCCATGAAGACTTGTCTCAAAGCTTGATCAAGAAGTTCTCTTTTTTTTGGTTGGGTTCAAAATAACTAGGCTCTGGAGTTGAATTTAGTTTGCCGTGACTCAGAATTTTATTTTATAAACGGTTGATAAATACCGGTTATAAAATAAATCGTATGTAAAACTTATATTTTGTAGTATGCTACAGTCAAAACATTGATATTTTGTAGTCAAACTAGATGAGGCTGCTAACTAGAAAATCTTTTTCTCCTGCATTTTAAGCTGCCCAACTTAAATCTTTGCAAAAACATGGGTTGTTTTATCCTTTGACTATGCCATATTGCTTCTGAATTTTTTTTTAATTTAAAAGATTGATCTATCATTTGCCTTAAGTAGAAATGTCATCTATAGACGAACTTTGTAATTAATTTTGAAATATGTTGAAAATGAAACGTCTGCTTTCTTACAATCAATACTAAGTATATCTGTTTTTTTTTTCTAAATTTTACAAATCGTCTATTTAAATCGTAGAATAGTTTGTAGAATACCATAGTCGAAACATAGATATCTATGTTTCGACTATAGTATTCTACAAACTATTGACTACGAAACATATGTTTTGTAGTAAAAATAAATGTAGCTGCTGATTAGAAAGTCTATAAAGCAATGTTTTCTGTTACATCTCAAGGTGCTCCAACTGACACATTTGCAAGGGCACTATTCATATCATCCTTTTTTGCTACGCTATGATATTCTTTTAATGGCTAATTTGAAAATATTGTTTTATTATTTATTTTAGTTAGTAATGAAATCGATCGAAAAACTTTGTTGCGAATTTTGAGACTTGTTGAAAAACAAAATCGTCATCTTTCCTACAATCACTACATAGTATCTGCTTTTTTCTGAACTCATCGTATATTAAACTTGTATCGTATTAAAATCGTATATTAAATTTGCATCGTATTAAAATCGTCTATTAAGCTTGTAGTATTGGCCATATACAAAATATAGTCATACATAATATATACCATATACATAATATAGTCAAAATATATAAGACTGCAGACTAATGATTCTATGATGCAATGTTTCCATACAAACTGCTCCAACTTAAACATTCGCAAGGGTACTGTTCGTTTTATCCTTTTACTTCGCCATGGTTTTGCTGAAATGGTTAATTTAAAAACATTGTTTCTTTATTTTTCTATATTATCTGTGGACAAACTTTGTAACTAATTTTGAAGCGTGCGAAAAAGAAAACATCAGCTTTCCTAAGCAGTGTGTAATAAATCATAAATTTCTATCTTCTTCCGTAAATCATGATTGATTTTTCCTGATTAAAAATATCATGGGTACAAAGATTATAACTACTTTCCATCTAATTCGACACCACACTAATCTTTTAATAGTCCAAATGCATCAATAATTGAAATGGTTCCATTTTCAGATATCAAATTTTTCGTTCGATTGACGGATCATGGGGTAGTCCCAATGGTTCAAATTGGAATGGAATGATCGGCATGTTAATGAGAAATGTAAGTCATTCAATTAATCATACTTATTTTGTTAACTTATTATTGTCTAAATAAAGTAATCTAAAATAAGAACCTTTCATGTTAAAAAATTATTTACAAGATTATAGTTTATTTAAGCATTCATTAAATAAAGTAATTGCAAGTCAGTATTAATCAGGATGCTCCATTATCACCATTTAATTTATGTAGACAAATGTAGACTCCTTAGAAGAGTTACTAACCACAGACTTTGATTGGCCTAGAAACTTAGCATCTACACTAGTTAGATTAATTACAAACTTCTTTAAGTTGGGTAAAGAAGTTCTCAGTGATAAAGAAACGGAAATATTCCATAGAACATATAAGAATCTATGCAAAAGCAGCCTTGATCTTCAGGTCACACTAAGACACATCTTCGGATGTCCGAGATGTGTCTTACATGATGTGTCAGCACAGAAAATGCTTTAAGGCTAGGTATGTTAGATCCACTGCGGAAAACTGGATCTTTGATAAAATTTGAGAGTTTTTTGCTTCTTTTTTCCTTTCGATCTCGAACGACATTCAAGGACGCGACCACACATCAAGACTTGATTTTATAAGACTTACAATAGTTTATAAAACTTACAAATATATAATTACCAACTGAGAGTTATAACGCATATCAGTATCTGACGAATCCGCACCGAAGTCAATAGCATTACCACAATCAACTGCATGTTTAAAGTATAAAAATCAGCTCAATAGTTGGCTAAATTGTTGTAATCGAACTCTATACAATAAATATTCAGGATAATCTAAATAAAAAGAGGATAATTAAAATCCAAAATTTTTTTTCTTAAGATAAAGGCAGTTTTTATCAAAAGGTGGGAGTATTCCAATGATTATGCTCTGATTAATCCATACTCTGTTTCGTCAGGGCTTGAAAACGTTCATGTTATTTTCTTTCATTTGAATATTGATTGGTAACACCTATTTATTTCATTTTATTGCTTACAAAGACATAAAATAATATGCATAAAGGGCTGTCATTACCTAATATATCCCTGTACAAAGTTGAGACCAGCTGATGAGTAATATTTTCAGGGAATAATGTATGAATTTTAATAGCTTTACTTTTTTTAACTATACCAATATTCTTGTCATATTCTTTAAGGAAGTGGATGTTGCACTTTCTGGAATGACTGTCACTTATGGGAGAGCCACAGCTGTCCGCTTCAGCATGCCATATGCATTTGACAGAATAACTTTTGTCACTAAAAAGCCATCCAGAAAACTGAAAACTTGGGTAATTTTCTGGCCCTATAAAGTGCAGGTGATATTGCTTCTGTTTGCTTTGATTTAAAGTACTTATTTTAGTTCTTTATGAGTGCTATTTCCTTATCAGTACTATGAAACTCTTCAAAATATCTAAACTAAGAAGGACTAACTTTGCGTTGCAAATAATGTTCTGTACGCAATCATGCAATCGAAAAAATAGAAAAGCACCGGCTTTCATCTTGTTTTAAAGTGGCGCCATCTATGGCCAAGAATTCCACTTATGCCACACCCATGCGTCACACCCGTTTATAGGGTGGAACCATTCATACATCCATTCATTCATTTTCAGATGGAAATTTCGACTTAAACCAGAGAACGATCAATCTTCAATTCAGTACCACTAGAGGTATAATTTGTTACAGGAAGATGGAGGGCTTTGTGACCCAACAGATTTAACGTGCATTAGTCACCATTTACTTCACGGGGAGTTTTCAGATGGCTAGATTCGAACTCCAGTTCTTACGGACGTGAGTCCGGCAATCTGCCAACCAGGCTATCCCGGCCCCAACATTTAACAACTGAAAAACCATTGATGCGTAGGATTAGAAAACAGAATCGATATAGAAGGGCATGAAAGAAAAACAAATCACTCTTGTTTTCCAAGCCTATTGTTGTGTGGGTGTTTTTTTCTTTTTTTTTCTTTTTTAGCAACTATTAGTATACTCTCTTGTTTGGAAAGAATATTAAAGAATCAGATCATTTTTATTCCCCAACTCTTTTTTTTTCATTGCCTCTTAGCTCAAAAAGAAATCAATGGCATTTTTTTTTTACATTTTTGTAACTTGTTTGTAACTTCTCTTGTTTCATTGTGTGTATCTCCAACCATTTACAATCTCTTTCGTTCTATGTATCACCGAAAAAAAGGGTGCTTCATTATAATACTGAAACGATTGCATGTCCGTTCTAATGACATTTTTGCAGCTCATTGCTCAGGGCACTTCTTTAGACACTAGTACACGGTTACAAAGTCTTTCGTCAGTAGCGGAGACTTGAACGTAAGTCATTAATCTTTTTTTTTCTGTAATACACTGAAGAGCCAAAAAAACTGGTATACCTGCCTAATATCGTGTAGGGTACCTGCGAGTACGCAGAAGCACCGCAACACGACGTGGCATGGATTCGATCAATGTGTGAAGTAGTGCTGGAGATAATTGACACCATGAATCCTGCAGGGCTCTCCATAAACCAGTGGGAGTAAGAGGGGTGGGGATATCTTCTGAACGTCACGTTGGAAGGCATCCCAAATATGTCCAATAAAGTTCATGTCTGGGGATTTTGGTGGCCAGCGGAAGTGTCTAAATTCAGAAGAGTGCCGCTGGCCACCAAAATCCCCAGACATGAACATTATTGAATATATTTGGGATGCCTTGTAACGTGATGTTCAGTAGATATCCCCGCCCCCTCTTACTCCCACTTATGGACAACCCTGCAGGATTCATGGTGTCAATTATCTCCAGCACTACTTCACACATTGATCGAATCCATGCCACGTCGTGTTGCGGCGCTTCTTCGTACTCGCGGGTACCCTACACGATATTAGGCAGATATACCACTTTTTTCGGCTCTTCAGTGTATATATGAACTCCATAGCTCAAGGAACTACACGATTGCCGAAAATGCTTTTTCACCAGCCATATAAAGCTTGAAAGAAGAGTTTTGTAAATTTCAGGTTCTTAAGCCACTCAGAAAAAATATACAAATTCGAAATTTCAGGAAAATTGTTTAAAGCTTAAATTCGTCCTCTTTCCCCTACACAATCTAAAACTTTTAAATTTATATTGTAGGTTTGGTTGTGCATTGCCTTATCCATTCTGGCAGTTTCTATCATTATGACACTTTTACAAAATGCAATGAAGCCGAACTCAAGAACTCAAATTCCTTTTAAAGATATCTCTCTTTATATATTCCAATCTCTTCTCAATCAAGGTATTTATTTAGGTTCAATAGTAAAATTCAATATATCACTTGCAATTCATATCAAAATGAGCGTAAATTTTTAATTACGTATGAACAATTTGGAGCAGAAAGGAAAATTTTTCAAATTTTTGAAGTTAGCATTTTTATTGAAAATATCCAACTTTCATTGTAGGCAATAGCATGTGGCTGTTTATTGCAATTCCATTTAGCGAACATTCTAGAAACTTGAAAAATACCTCAATGAAAACAATAATATGGATCTGTTTAATTTAAAAATGTTCTTTTTGGAAAAAAATGTGGATAATCACTTTATCACCCAAAAATCTTCATATGAAATTTAAATATTTGTTAAGGTACTGGATGAAAATCGAAAGTTTCGATAAAAAATTTAAGATTTTATTTTATTATTATTATTATTGTCAAAACTTGAACTTTTGTTCATTAACATTTTAAATCTCGTTAAAGATTTGTTTTCCAATCTTCAAAAATAAATTTATAATTGCCTTTTCACTTACCGTCAGACGAAATTGATAGCTGAAGTAAGCGATCCCGAAAACGAAACTATAATATTTTTAGTTATGCTTTGAGTATTTCAACTTCGTAACTTTTTGCGTATAATTTATTAGCTTTGAGTATTTTAACTTGATTATGTAATAAATAGGAAACAAGAACACGAACCAAGTCAGATGAGAATAATATAATAAGATCCAGAAAATCGAAGTAGAAATAAATATATTGGACTTAAAAGAACTCGATCTTTCGAATGAAAATAATGTCGCGTGTGTAATGTATTAAGTCTCTAGCAATTCAAGTTTCCCGTAATACGATGCGGCGAAAGCTGCAAGATGAAGAATGCATTCCTACCATGCTCAGCGAGTTCAGAACCTGGAAGGCACGCACGCGTCAATTTTACCACGTTGTTTGTCCAATAGACAGCTGTGCACCCGGATTTTTGAGCACATGTGTTGTTCATTGATGAATGCACTTTTACACACGAAGATATTCCGAATATCCATAACTATGTGCGAGCAACTGAAAACCCCTCCTCAATAAGTCCTCGTTCGTTCCAGTGACGTTCCACTGCTAAATGCTTCAGCCGGATTCGTGCACGATTATCTGATTGGGCCATACCTTCGCCTACACGCTTAGATGGATAAATTCATACCTTCTGTTTTTGCAGGAGGTGTTTTGCCAGAATTATGAAACAAACATCCAGCAAACATAACACAACGCATGTGGTTCCTACACGACGGGACACCAACCCATAACAGTGTGAATGTGCGTAACGCCTTAGATATCATGTATCCCGAGTGACGAATAGGTCGTGGGAGTCAATCAACTGGCCGTCCCGCTCACCCGATTTGTGAAGACTGTACTTTTTATTTTGGGATCATATGAAGAGCCTCGTCTGCAAGGATGGTCCCATAGATACTGCTAAAAACATCGTTGTCTGGTTGTCCGTAACTGCTGACGCCATGAGAAAGATGCCTGGTGCTTTCGCCAACGTACGGCTGTCACTCCTTCGAAGGTGCACACCTGCGTTAACGTTGGCGGCCGCAATTTTCCGCAGTTCCTATGATGGAGACAAAGTGTTGTTTATTTTCATAAAATGTTTTTCCTCATTTTATTGGGGTTTCTTTTCATTCCATCTCTGTCTGTCTTATTTCACATCATTTCGGGACACAGCAGCATGCATCGGGCTGTAACGCTTTATTGTCTAGTTGTACTCTATTACCCTCTAACATATGTATGTACCAGAGTTGGCCAAAAATGTAATCGATTGCATTTTTTGATTACAGTAATCAATTACTTGTAATCATGATTACAATTTTCAAAAATTTTGATTACAGCTGTAATCATGATTACATAGTCGATTACAGTAATCAATTACTTGTAATCATGATTACAACTTTCAAAAAATTTTGATTACAGCTGTAATCATGATTACAATTTTGATTACAGTAATCAATTACTTGCAATCATGATTCCAAGTAATTGCGATTACAAGTAATCACAACAAAAACGATTACGGGTAATTATGATTACAAGTAATCAAAATATATGATTACATGTAATCATGATTGCATGTAATTTGATTACATGCAATTATGATTGCATGTAATCTAAATACACGATTACAAGACTTATTCTTATGAATGATTATATTTTACAGTAGATAGTATAATGTATTTTATAACAATACATTTTGCGCGTATTTGCATGTACTGCATTTTGTACGTATTTGTATACGTACAAATGAATGTAACTAAAATGTATGTACATATGATTTTATCTAGTGCATATGTTCAGACATCTTAGTTTCACACACATGTACATACACTTATATTGTAAGTATAAAATATATGTACGTATGTATATAGATAATAATTACGTATGTATGTGCAAACAATGTAGACATGTACATTCATACGCAATGAATATATGCACTTTATGCAAAAATTTGTGTACGTAAAATGTATATCTATGTTCATGTACGCATGTATATACAAGTACTTGTTGTTTGTACGAACATAAATACATTGTCTGTACAATGTATGTCCCATGCATGCATGTGCAATTTATTTATAAACTGTATAATATACGTATGCATGTACAATAAAGGTATATATGTGGTATATACAATATATGTATGTATACATGTACATGATATGCATGTCCAATGTATTTATGTACATATACGCAATATGTTCATATTGTATGTATCCAAATATGCATAATACATTTGTGTACGATTGTACGTACATTGGGCGTATTTATATTTTACATATATTCATACATACATTCGACATGCATAACGTATGTACATACACACATTTGAGATGCATATATTGTACAGTTGTATATATTGTAGAGATGTATATACACATAGCGTACAAATGTATATTCATATAATGTACATATGTTGAAATGAACATATAATGTTCATATAATGTGCATATGTGTGTACGTATACAGTACATATGTGCATAAATATATTGGGCATAATTTTTTCATGCATGTGTACATTAATACATGTGTACATGCATGCCATCCCTATCTATGCATGTGGTGTAATGTATATATGTCCAATGAATGTATCCACACATGTACAATGCACGTATGTTCCATGTATGCATATCTCTATGTACTATATATGCATGTGCAATACATGAATGTATATACATACATTGTACATGCGTGCATACATTACACTTATACATATGCACATTACATTTATGTCTAAATATGTGTACAATGCAATAAATAAAATGCATGTAAGTTAACTTTTAATGACTCAAGCAAGTTAAATGACAAAATCAAACGATATTTAAATATAGTTTTCCGCTTTAATTGTTCTATATCATTTTGAAATTCTTTCAATAAAAAATTATTTTCAGGTATTTTCATGAAATGCTTGACATTGCAGATTTTTTTTTTTATAACATAATGCATTATTTATAGAAATTTTTTAAATGGTAAAAAAAAACGGTAAATTTTATGTGTGGAAATAATATTTAGAAATTTAAAATAAAATTATCGTTTGCTTTCTAAAAAATATGAGGTCGAGTTTTATATGCCTTAGAATAAATTTTAAAACAAACTTTAATAACTTTACTTATATAAATTTTTTAATGCATGCACAATGTATGTGTGTATTGTAATTACGTATATTTAAATGTACGCATGTATTTATACATTGCTTGTAATTATGTACATGTATACGTTGTATGTACATGCGCACATTGTGCATATAACTATTTTTTTGCACATTCATACATTACATGAGCATAAGTATTAACAAAGTATGTAGTTATATGACAAGTACATACGTACGTTGTACATAAGTACATACTTTGCGTGTACATACATCGATGTACAGATAAATGTGCATGTATACATGTACGCATTTTATTTATGCAACTACGTGCATATATTGTACCTTTAAATAACATTCTTACATATTGTACGTAAATACGTACAATTTTACATACATACGTACATTGTATCTACGTGCTATTATCGTAAATTTATACAATGTATGTACTTAAGTACATAAAAGCATGCAAACGCATAAACATTATTTTCATATACGTTCATACATATATTGTCTATGTATACAAAGATACAAAACATTGCCTTTTTGTACAAACTAACATACATGCGTACATGTATCATAAATGCATAATTATATGTACTAAGCATATGCGTATTTCATTTGGTATATTACAATACAATTATGAATATTGTACGTACGAACAACGTTTGTGCATACATTGTATATATAGGAATCGCAAATTGTACGTTCATGCGTGCGTACATTCTATGTACATAAAAATATGTAAACTCATGCATACTTACGTAATGAATTTGCATATAGTATACAATCGTAGTTTGATTACAAGTAATCACAATTACATGTAATCAAATTACATGTAATCATGATTACATGTAATCATATATTTTGATTACTTGTAATCATAATTGCCCGTAATCGTTTTCGTTGTGATTACTTGTAATCGCAATTACTTGGAATCATGATTACAAGTAATTGATTACTGTAATCAAAATTGTAATCATGATTACAGCTGTAATCAAAATTTTTTGAAAGTTGTAATCACGATTACAAGTAATTGATTACTGTAATCGACTATGTAATCATGATTGCAGCTGTAATCAAACTTTGTAATCATGATTACAAGTAATTGATTACTATAATTGAAAAATGTAATCGATTACATTTTTGCTCTACTCTGATGTAATCAAAAATTTTGATTACTTGTAATCGTGATTACAAGTAATTGATTATATAGCTGTAATTATCTGTAATCAATTACAGTTGTAATCGATTACTGTAATCGACGGCCAACTCTGGTATGTACCATAAATTTTGGGACGTCTGCAACCCAGAGCCCATTGTCATGAAAAGTGAGAGTGACAAGCCTTGGCCCTCCATGGGTTGTCGTGCCACTGCGTTTAGAGTTTTAGTTTTACATATACATATAAATATAGATAAATTATAAGAGCAAAATAATTGAGTTGGTAGTCTTTATATTTCAGAAAAAGACTCATTTAAACGTTGGTACTTATTGGGTTAAATTACATCAGTGGCTTATGTTAAACCAATAAGAAAAGAAAAAATTTCAGTCTCTCTCCGGAACCATCTAATTGAAATATTTGAACAGTTTTTAGAAACGGGGACTTAATTTGACCTTCGCACCCTCTATTAAAATTTTAGGACTCCAACAGAAACGGTTTGAAGTTATAAGAGAGAAACATTAACTCGTTCCTTTAATTGTTGTAGATGAAAAGCTTTAAGGAACTGTAATTTTTTTTAATTATTTGATTTTAAAATAAACAACATTAATAAGATTGTTTTAATCAAAAAACGTAAAAAATACAGATATTTTTTTAATGGTGCTATGTTTCAGGTTACTACAATGCGCGCGAAACTCACTGTCGTGTTCTTATGTCCTTTTGGTGGAGTTTCTGCATTACAGTTGTTGCAGGCTACAATGGAAGTTTGATGTCTTTCATGGCTCATCCAGGATATAATCAGGCTTTACAAACAGTGCCACAACTAGTCGAGGCCATAAAATACAAGCAATTTGCAGTTGGAACTATTCGTAAATCTGCTGACTACACCATATTTAGGGTATAATGTCTTACAGTTTACAAAAATTCCTACTAAATATCTATCTGTACTAAGTTTAACATACAACCATTTTTTTTTCTTTAGGTCAAGTTATTATTTTTCTTTCATATTTTCTTCAACAGTGACAGTTCAATAAAGGCTTAATTTAAATTTTCTGAGTCATGTGTAAAAATTTTTTGATATATCTAAGAAAGATGGATTTGAAACTTAAAAACCAGAACTGATCAATGCTGTACTTGACATTTCAAAGCTACAACATCAACAAAACAACTCAAAAAACTAATACTTTCATAAATATTAAGACAAATTAAAACCAAAAATAAAAATATTTTTTAAGAATTCTATGTGAATTTCTTATTACAATACTATGTAAAAAGGCATTAAGCTGTTGTCTAGTATAAAATTCGGAAACTGATAAGGAATCAATCTTTCGTCGTGGTAGCTCAGGGGATAGAGTGTTCGCCTTCCAATGAGATGAACCGGGTTCGAATCCCATCGATGGTTGGTCGATACGGATTCCGCACCCGGCTCGCACCGACCACATTGTTGAGGTAAAATGTCCTCTGTGTATGGACGGATCATCGGTTAAAGTTCGCTCGCCGTTAGTCTAACCATGGGAGGTTTTCGTGGTTTTCTTCTCCATGTAACGCAAACGTGTGTTAGTTCCATTAAAGAAAGTCTTCCATTCAGGCAATTTTCTTGATCCAGGAGTACCCTTGTCTTCTGGATTGGATTCAAAATTACAAGTCTGCGGAATTGAACATTAGTAGTCGCAAGCCCGAAATTGGTTCGGATGTTCAACAACGGTTATTAAAAAGAAGCATCCATCTGGAAACATACGAAAGTGTTTGATAAAAATATCTCCTTTAGAAATAAAAAAAATATGACTTATCACTACACTGCCCTGCAATTTTCATACTCACACTATTATTAAGATATAGTTACATTAAACCACCCTTTTTATTCATAATGGTTCATGTTTGACTAGCCTTATGTTAGTATATCATTGGACAAATAATTAGTGATAATCTGTCATATAATAAATAATTAGTCGCAAGCACTTCACTCCCTTCTAGATATTTTAATTACAATTAAATTTTCTTAACCTTAACAAAAATTTTTGATGGTTTGATTTAAAGGAAAAAGTATTCAGCACAGTTGGGTTTTTTTTTCCATGTTTCAAATTATGAGCACGAATGATTTACTATTTTCGTTACTGACATATGCTAATTTCTCCATTGTTAAGATATGCCCTTTTATCTCTGCAAATTTTTCCAATTTCATGTTCTTGGAAATGCTCTAGTTTGTTTCAACTCATTCAAGATTATTTTCACTATTGGTTTAATTTTCTTTTTTTTTCTAAAAGCAATGTTTTAACTGATCAAGTTAACTTTTTAAACAATTATTATGTATTTTTTTAACATAAGAAGTACTTTAATGTTAGTCTATTTTCATTCACAGGACTCCGAAGAAGAAGATCTTCAAGTGATGCTTGAATCAATGGAATCAAATCCAAATAATATGGTTCCCCACGATGTGGATGGTTTACGAGAAAGCCTCATACGAGATTATGCTTACATTGGTGGAGAATTAACCGTAAAAGCAGACATTTGGGACACGAGACTCTTCTTATTTGGTCTAGATTCCTTTCTTCAGTATGGATACGCAATAGCTTTTGCTCCAGATTTCGACAACATCGAAATATTTAATAGAAAGTAAAGGAATGTTTTGTTTATAATTCGAAAACTATTCAAAGATTAGGGTGCTATTTATAATGCGAAAACTATGCAATTAGAGTTAATAATCAACAATAACTCTAAATACCTATAGACCTAGAAAAAATTTACCCCTATACTGGAGAAGTATATTGTCCTTTCTCGTGGATATTTTTAATAATGTCATATTAAACATGCAGTTTTGATCACAACACATTCAATTGATGTAATTCACGCTTACGCTGTCATTTAACTTGCTTAACTCTTTACGTCACCACAAGTACTTACAACCACAACAAATTAAACTCCTACCTTTCTTACGCTTACATATAGGATATTTAGCCAGCCTCCAGGATAAAACCGGGATAGAAAACCCTCAGATTATATTCAATTATATTGATTATTTTCATATTAGTAAAGGGACCTAACAAATTGTAATGAATCGAATTCACTCGCAAAATTTCACAACAACCTAACAATAGTAAAAAACAGATGGCTTAATCTTTAAAAAAAAAATAAGCATTTTCTTATTCATGATCAATTACATTGGCATGAGATATGGACTGACCATATTTCACAAAAAAAAAAAAGATTTATTCTGTTTAAATAACATTAAAATGCTTACAAATCATTTATTATATTCAAATAGAATAATTCTTCGTATTATTCTGTTTCTCCAATCTCCTTAGTATTCTCCAATTCTCCCAAATATGTAAACAAAACAAAAAAAAAAATAGACATGGTATTTTAAAGACAAAAATTTCAAGGTATGGCATAAATTATAAATATTATGCCGTTTTTTTTTTATTTTGATACTTAGTACAATTTATGAGGACATAAGAGGTTTTAAAAATAAAACGATTTAATGAATATCCATAATAAATTTAAAAGAAGTTATGATAAATTTATTTGAGCATAATGTGAAGTGCATATGCAGAATTTTCAATGATCTTACCCCTTAACGCGAAATTTTAGAAAAATTGTTAAAACTGAACTCTCTGAAACTTGCAATTTATAGGCCAGTGATGATAATTTGAGATGTTTTTGCCCGATCATTAATTTTTTCGCCACCCGTGTATTGATAGTTTATCTGGAGTACCTTAGTCCATATGGCAATTAACACAAACACTGAGAAATATAACAATTCTGTTATATTATATTATATTATATTATATTATATTATATTATATTATATTATATTATATTATATTATATTATATTATATTATATTATATTATATTATATTATATTATATTATATTATATTATATTATATTATATTATATTATATTATATTATATTATATTATATTATATTATATTATATTATATTATATTATATTATACTAGGAGGCTTCGCCCCCTGCTCGCTGGCGCTCGCCATCCCCCGGAACTGCGTTCGCTGTTCATTTCGAATTGCTTCGCAATCCAATGCTCGCTTTGCTAGCTCATTGGATACGTTCTTAACGTCTAGCTTTTGCATACCTTTTTGAATGCTGAAGTTCCGAAAACTTTTCACTGTAGAAAATTCTAAACCTGTACATTTCAATATTAATTTGAAATTGCAAACAGTTCACATATTTTGTTTAATCACACTATTCTAAATTTCAGTTGTTGAGAAAAGTAACTGTTGTAAGTTTTGTTTTAAAGTCTTTCCCACCAGAGGGCTAAAGCCATGTGTTGTAAAACAATATGAAATAGTAGTCTGCCACTGAACGCCGAATGTAAAGCATCGGCTTCGATGAAGATAATTTTGTATTTTTAATTCTCTGAAAGGCGCCATCCTAATAATATGGAATTTGTAAAATAAACGTATATATTTTTGATTGTTGATGAAGCCCATCATTTTGTGTTTTCATCAGTGTTCAGAAGTAGAACAATTATATGTTTTTTATTTCATCACAAAAATATAAAATGTATAAAAAAACAAAGAAAGGAGTAAGAAAATGAGTATAGTCATAGAAAAAGTTAAAATTATAATATAGTACTTGTCAGTTAAAATAAAACTTTTTGTTTAAGTCATTGTTAACCATTCAAATTTCTCCGAGGCAATTCTAAACCTTAATTTTGTTCAAAATGTCAGTAAAATTAAGGTAGTATTATTAAGTTGAAACACAATATTTTTAGTTTTGATGTCAGCAATACAATTCAATTTTTCACAAAAACGATTGTTTTCATTATTAAATTCAGTGTCAACAATTCAAATTTTTCTGAGGCAACTCTTAATCACTAAATATTATTTTTTTTTATGCACACATTTCTAAATGTCAGTATTCAACCACAAAAAAACTTAAAGTCCTCATATGTAGTATGAGGTTGTAAAATGTAATGAAAGAGGGTCATAGCAATAATGTTAGTAGATGTAAAGTTAGTACTGTAAAATTAAAGCAATATTTTTAATCAATGAGCCAAGTTCTTCAAGAAGCAGTTGTAGAAGTAGCTGGATAGAAGTTCTTTCATTTAAAACTTTCTATAGAATTTCTTTAAAAACACAATTGTTAATCTGGGCATTTGGCGATACAACACTTATAGAATTGGGTATACTATAGCCTACGTCACATGTTGTGTTATTCCTACTAAATTTAACCCATGAACGGCATTTTCTGCGAGCCTAACTTCAAGCCACAAATAAACAAACGAAGTGTTTGATCGTTTAAATAGCTGCTCGCCAGATTTTATTGCATTATAAAGAAAAGTAATTGATATTCGATTTTTGATTAATAATTGATTTATGTGGATAGTGGCATTTATGTGGATAGTGGCATAGAATTTAGCATTGCGTCATGGTAAATGTTATTCCTACTAAGTGGAAGTAGTTGTGTTTTTTTTATATTATACCCAATTGAAGGATTTGTTACGTCAAGCGCTCAGGTATCATAATTTTGATCTAGTTGCACTTCTATGTCATTTTGATTTATGTTGCTAAGTTAACTTTCAAAAAATTCTATGGCTGGCAAAAGCATTTTTATTTTTTAAGTTGTTTATTTTTATTTATTTTAGAATTCGTTCTTTTTTTAGCGAAATGTTTTTTAACCTAACAGAATTCTTTGCCGACTGTTCTCTGTATATATGAAGAAAATAAAGTAAATATTTAAGTGTTGTGAAAAGAATCTTATTTAGTTGTACAAAGTACTTCTTTAAAAATGAAAACTATTGCCACCAGCGGAAAAGAAATACAGCCAAAATTTGGGAGCCACGTAAGAGAATTATATATATTATATTATATTATATTATATTATATTATATTATATTATATTATATTATATTATATTATATTATATTATATTATATTATATTATATTATATTATATTATATTATATTATATTATATTATATTATATTATATAATATTATATTATATTATATTATATTATATTATATTATATTATGTTATGTTATGTTATGTTATGTTATGTTATATTACATTACATTACATTACATCATATCATATCATATCATATCATATTATATTATATTATATTATATTATATTATATTATATTATATTATATTATATTATATTATATTATATTATATTATATTATATTATATTTGGGGTAAGGCCACTTTCTCTTCCAGCAAAATAGCTGGTACATTCACGTATCGAGACTTGAGAAGTCATGGTTTAAAGAAATGGATGTTCAAAAACTAGATTGAACTTCTCAGAACTCCGATCGTCCCTTAAAGCATCTTCAGGACGAATACGAACGCACATTATATAGCCTGTCATATTGACCATCTTCATTACCAGTACTCACTTTAGTAGTGATGAATACCTGAAAGACAATACCTGTGGCCATCTATCAAAAGCTAGTCCCCAGACCTCTGCTAGAGGCCATTAATCCAAAAGGAGAACAGCCGAGTCCATACCACTCTGTGTCCCGATACTTTTGGCCAAGTAGTATACTCTTGGAACTGTTAACCTTTAAAATTCTAGTTCTCTGACTCGTTCAGAAAATGAATAGTCCTTGCGTTCAGTGCCTACTATTTGTCAGTGATCCAATAAGGCAGATTGACCACAAGTTTTACCCACAGGGTAGTAAAAACGACTGGTTAACAACGACAACAATACTGGCTACAGTTACAGGGAATGCCCTTACTGGGAAATAAATGAGGCACAGTGCTACAATTTTAGCAATGTGTATACCTTAGTCAATGGCACCTCCATCGCGATAGCACAGAGAATAACGCATTAAACTAACATTGTAAGGGATCGAGATTCGACCCCTGGTGGCAGTTAAAAGCCCAGCCAAATTCTTTTAGATATGTACCAACTTGAAAGCAAAGTCGATCAGTACTCAATGATCGCCATATTGCTGCCATCTAACCATTAGCTATGAAATTGAGGAGTCGTACCATCCATGACTCCCTAGTCTAGAATAGGCAATTGCCGAAGTGCTTAACTTTTATATATTTTAAAAAATAATTTTTTTAATTATATATTGAAGAAAAATTAAGAGATATTCTATGCCTAATGCATTTTCATTGTATTCAGAATATTGCAGCTCAGAGAATCAGGTGTTGTAGACAAATGGATTGAAGATATTATTGAAAAAAGTCAACTTCGAGGACTGTTCGATGGATCGGAATCAGAAATCATCGACAGCGAAGAATTAACTCACATATTACGAGTAGACGACGTTCAAGGTGCTTTTGCTCTATTGTGTATTGGATATGCTGTAGCTGGTGCGTCATGCGTAATTGAGGTGCAAGTTAAAAGGTAATTTTTTTCCTAACAATTTTACAAATATTTTATGAGATGTTAATTGCACCAAGGGAATTCCCAAATGTTGATTCTATTATATTTGTAGAAATGCTAAAACCCATATGTATTATATTTAGTTATTTCAGTGTTTTTTCATATTAAAATATGAATGTTTTACGGTATTTTTGTTTGAACTCCAAATAAATAGTCACTTTTTTGTGAACTCCTGGAAAAATTTTGCATGCACATTTCACACCAGCTTTCCTACTTGTTCTTGAGGAAACGTTTTTTTTCCCAGTCATTGGTTCACGATCGTCAAAAATTTGAGAACTTTATAAACTTAGACGTAGTCGTAGGAGGGCACACTTTTTGTTTTTGGAAAACTCTTCATCTGTGTTAAAATTTATGCTTGCATTTATTTGTAAATATACATGCATATGTAAAAACAAATATACATATCTACATAAAACTTAAAATTTACGAACAGTTTTCTAAAAATGAAAGGTGTGTCCCTCTCACGCTACGTCTATGCCTTTATACTCCCAAAATAAACCCTGAAAAGTACTGTGGAATGTAGCAGTCAGGCACAAGCCTAAGCAGCTGGGCACAAGCCTCACCTTGTCTGGTGAATGAGGTGAAAGCGTTAGCTTTTTATCTGTTCACCAGCATTATCAACAGGTGATGAGGTTGTGAAGATGGTACGCTGTGTTCCATGTTGTTTGTCGTTGCATGGTGCAGCATTCGTAATTTAATATTAATTTAATCTTAATCTGAATAAATATGTTGTAAATATATAATTTTATCACTCATTGCTTATTTTTACTCAATATGAAATTATGTCGTTAATTTAAATATACTTACAAGTTCCTCCACACCTTAACATTGGTGAATTGGACATAGAACACTAAAGAAAAGATGAAACTCAATAGGTATTTCAGAACTAAAGAAGAGATATTTATAACATTTTATGCTTACGGCTGGAGCAATAAGTGAACCAGAATGGCTTTAGCATGCTAAGCGCCTTAAGCAAAAGTACTCCAGGAACAGTTACAATCGAACATAACACACACCCTATTGCCTGAAGCTTAAGAAGTGAATATCACGTAATTTGAATGACCTCTTGACCGAAAAGAAATTCAACTAATTGACTAGGTGAAAGATTTGGTTCAACTCTTGGTGGACATGCTGGAAAGCTATAGTTTTTGTTTGACATGGGCAAGCAAGAACTGTCACGGTTTCTACAAATATGCTTCGACCAACTTGGCTATCAAGTAAAATATAGTTAAACGTTAAACCATTTAAATTGACGTTTTAAACAGAATGATGTAAATATAAAGAATGTAAATAAAACAAAGAAAGAAAACAGATTTTTGTATTTTTAAATAGCAGAACCGTTACTAGACTTTTTGGGATCCTTTTATCATCACTTTCTGGAGAAAAAAAATTTTTTTTATC
This sequence comes from Parasteatoda tepidariorum, assembly GCF_982258835.1. Lineage (NCBI taxonomy): Eukaryota > Metazoa > Arthropoda > Arachnida > Araneae > Theridiidae > Parasteatoda > Parasteatoda tepidariorum. Next base: position 30,769,071 of record NC_141755.1, read on the forward strand.
GAAGTCTATCTCTAGAAACGAACATTTTTTTATAAATTTTTTTATTTTTTTATTTCTCAAATTTCATATTATCGTTTCATTTTTATCTCCATAATTTTAATGGCACTTTGACATGAAGAAAAAATATTTTAGGGGCCTCGCTTAAATATTCCTCAATAGATGTTTAAATAAATCCTTATGTTCTTACATTATAATTTTGATTTATATGAAGTTTATCTTCCTTCTTTTTTACGTATGATGTCCTTAGAAATCGTGATGTTCTTAGAATGTCGAGGTTTAAAATAAGATTTTCAAACTTTAATTTGAAAAATCTTTTTCTTAAATCCCAATATAATTCTTTTCTCTAAAAAAAAAGAAAGAAAAAAAAAATATATATATATATATATATATTTTATAACTACTAACACCTAAGTCGAACCTAATACCAATTTTTTGCAATCATCATCCTCTCGATGGATCTGCTGAAAAATATAGACAATGTTTATAGAACTGCCTTTAAATTCAGTGCTCATTAATCAAGCACTTAAAAATAAATGCTGTGTAGAATATGAATTTGAATATGGTTTACTCTATGTTTTGGTTTTTCTCTCATTCAATTTAATGGTCTGAATCCCGGTTCGTGTTTTTCTAACTATTGCTCTATAGTTAAGGTAAAATTATTTATAGTTTTTGAACATTTTTTTATTGTTAGTGGATAAATCCATTTTTTTTTATTCCAGATATAAGCAACGCAAAAAAAGATCCAGAAAGAGAAAACAAGTAATCATGTACAAGTAGATTGATGTTAACTTATTGTATTTTAAAAATGATTATATTTTGAGAAACTCCTCTTCAGAATAAATATTTATTAAACACATTTTATTTATGCTGTTAAAATTTTTTGTACAAATTGTTGAAGCTTGGTTTAATTGTTCGGTTAAACCATAGTATCATGGAAGAATTTCTTTCCAATGCGTTTCATCTTAGAGACAAAATTAGATACAAATTGAAAAAAAATATTTATGTTATATTTGGGTTTTTTTCAAACTTTGTTTCAATGTATTTCTTTAAAGAGAAAAAAGTAAAGTACATATTTGTTCTCTAGCATTAAAGATTCTCTTCCTTACGGAAAATACATACACATAAGAGATTTTGTTGCAAAAAGAAGATTTTCTGACACAAAAGAAATTATCTTGCAGAACAGAAGATCTTCTACTCAAAATAGATTCTTATTCAATAAAAATTCTCTCATATAATATAGATGCTCTTGCACAAAAGATTTTCTCCCGCTTAAAAAAGACAATCTTGCACAAAATATATATCTCATGTAATAGAAATACTCTAACAAAAAATATATATCTTCTAATTTAAAAAGAATCCTTAGACAAAAAGATTGTCTTACAGAAAAAAATTACTCGAGTATTAGAGAATCTCTTGTTGTTGTTGTTTCTAATGCGACTTGCTACACAGGCAAGCCTGCTATGTGAAACCGAGCAAGTTTAAGCCAGAGTGTGCGCTTCTTGTTTTTCAGAGGCGCCATCCTATGGCTAAGAATTCTACTTTAGCCACACGCACGTCACAGCCCATTTTATAGGGCGGTCCCATTCACACATCCATTCATTCATCCTCAGATCGTAATTTTGACCTCAATCGGAGAACGATCGATCTCCAGTCCAGTACCCCTAGAGGTACTGATTTGTTACGGGAGCATGGAGGACTTTTGCGACTCGACAGCAGTCACTTTACTACACGGGGAGTTTTCGGCCGGCGGGGTTCGAACCCACGAACTCTCGGACATGGACTCAACGCCCTACCGATCAAGCTATCCCAGCCTACAGAATCTCTTACATAAATGCATTAAAGATATTACAATAGAAGATTCTTGCAAAGGAAATTATATTATCTTATACAGAAGTAACTTTTTTGACTTTTAGATTCTTTTACATTATAAAAATATAAATTTCCATCAAAAGATTCTTACATCAAAACCTTCTTATATCAAAAGATTCTTATATTAAGACATTTTTACATAAAAAAAAATCTTTAACATGGATGGAGATATTATTTTAATTGAAATAAATTCGTGTGTCAAAGTGAATTTTCTTAAAATAACTTTAGCATATCAACTGATTTAGCTAAAATTCAAGGTTTTTTTTCCCTTTGTATATGAGTCGTCCAAACTGTTTTGAATTTTCAATCAAACGTAATATTTTGTTTAGATGCACGAATACAATAAAGTAGAAAATTGTTCAATTCGTTTTAAAAGTTTTCAAGATATAGCTATAAATACTCAATTAATTCTAAGATGTTCTAACTTTCGACTGCTCTCCTGCCTAAGCTTTTGGAATCATATTTTCCAGATTAAATCTTATCCCCATATTTACAGGGTTTAGAATTCAATATCGTCGGGGGAAAAAGTATTTTTTGTCGTATGTTTTTTGTTTCTAAGTTTTAATGTCTTTTACGTTATACAATACAAACTTTTTTGTGTTTGTTTTAGCTACTTAAAATAATATTGTCTGCTGTGATGAATTATCATTTGTAGGCCCTAAAACCTTACAGACTAGGTCTTAATACTAAAAAATCCAATATAAAATCCAAAGTTATTCACAGTGTTCACTTTTATGATACATTTTACTTCTATAGCAAAATCTCGTATCCAAACAAAATAAATTAGTTTTTCTTTGTAACTTAAAAACCACAAGCGTTGCTGAACTTGTCGCACATCTTTTAAAAAGAAAAGTTTCGTCGTTGAAAATCGTGCAGTCACCATTTCGTTCTGCATCAATTTTAGAAAATTAATGTTAACTTATTACTAGTTGTTTGATAAATATCTCGTTTAGAAATTTTGATTTACTCTAATGTCCTTATAAATAAGTTCCGAAAATATGCGTATTTTTAAGCAAAACCCCTAAAAAGAAGTAAGATTTTATTTGTGTCCATAATAAAATAACGTAGTCAGTAGTATTTTGAGTAGAGAAAGCATCACTATCATGACTGGCGAAAACATCACTTACCATCGTGAGTATTGAAAGCATCACATAGCTTCATGTGAGACAGCAACAATAGCACCATCAATAGAAGAGCATCAATAAGAATCTTAAGTGGTGAGATCTAGCATCATAAATGGGGGGAGCATCTTTTAGCATCATGAGTAACGGTAACGTCTCTTAGCATCATGAGTCGCGGAACCATTTTGAATAGTGGGACAAACACTAGTTCAGCAAGCAGCAAGTAGCATTATGAGAGGCAAAAGCATGATTTTGTATCATGAGTTGTGGGATCATCACTTAATACCATGAGTGTCGAGATCATCACCTATCATAAATTGAGAAAGCAATACTTTGAAGTATGAGGGGCAAGAGCATCACTTAGCATAATACTTTAAGAAAGCATCACATAGCATCATTAGCAGAGAAAATAATCACGAGAACCACACGTTTTACATAGTACATAAGTATAAACACTAATTTTTTCGTTTCACAAGCATTAAAATTCAAAGTAAGTATTGTTTACCTTTTGCTTGTATTACAAGCAAAAGGTAAACAAGGGAAAGGATCGTAGCACATAGTGCTGAAAGCAAGTATTGCATTTCGTTGCAAATAGTGAATTCAATTGATCCTTTTCAAAGCTATTCAAAAACTTAAATGGTTAGTTTCAGATTCATTAATCGCTGTTTCGTTGACGCATAGTCGGAATTCTTAAAAACAACAAAAAAATCGTTGCTTTTTCCATTTGTGATGTTAATTAGCAAAATTATTCTGAAATAAAGAGATTTAAAAAGTAATAATTGAAAAAAATAATTAAAGGTTTAGCTTTTTCAGACACTACCAGAAATGCAGAACCGCTATTGAAGAATGAAAGCTGAATTCGTAATTTTAATTTTCAACTAATCTGTTACTTTTAAAAGACATTGGCAATTGCTCTATTTGAAAATTTCTCAGTTATGAGAAACGAGCTTCATTTTTTGCTTCAAAAATTAGGATTTTAATTATCTAGGTTTTAGAGTCCAGTGGAAGAGTTTTTTCCGATAAAATAATGCGGTATAAGACCATGTGATAGGAGAAATACTGTTTCAAAGTTTAAACAAACATTATCCTCAGTGTCAAGAACAAAGTTTATCATTAGTGTCGCGATACACAGATAATAAAATATGTTGCTGTTTTTACGCAAGCATTTTTTTTTTCTTTTATTTTTAGAAATTTTTGAAATATTATCATATCTTACTTAAAATATATATTTACCGAGACACAGAAAATGACGTAATTGTCATATATGAAAACTGCATGGTAAAATAAAATTATAATTTAATTCAAATTTAAGAGAATTTTGGTACAATCAGCTCTTGATGCGCATACGATTTTTTATTTGCGTGAGAAAAAAATTATCTTCATGTGAGTCACCCGATTTGTTCCTGGGCGTAATTTTCCAATCTAGGAGCATTTAATCACCTACTTTCCTGTTTGACATTTTTTATAAAGAAATATTTTTTATTATTTTTATTTTCATTTATTTATTTTTTAAGTGAGAGTCGATAAAGTCCTCTGGATTGTAGATAAGTTCCCCTATCACAGTGGTTTGGTGATCAAAATGGGCTACTGGTGGCGTAGAGAAGAACTCTCGACCCATAGCAGTATTTCGCATGCTTTCAATATTAGCGTGTGGAAAATCATAGAAGAAAGTGCGTTAGTTTCTGTCTTGATTTACAAATAATTTTAAAAAAATTTTAGTTGAGAAACTATACGGAACTAAAAACTATATTGAATATAGTTCGAAAAGAAAACGTCGTGGAAATTTTAAAAAATATTTTCGACAAATAAATGCGAAAAATGTAAGAAAGGGGAAATATCGTAGTACACTCGTTAAAAAAAAAACATACCACCTGAATAACTTTTGATATAATGATCAAATCTTCGCGTTCTAGAAATAAATCTTTAATGACTTGAGCGGTGACCTCAAATATACTAATAAATAAGTGCAAAAGTATTTTAAGTTACGAAATCAGACACAAAAAAGTACTTTCTCTGAATAAACATACCATTTTTTATTCAATGGATTTGGATTTCTGACCTCCAAAATATATAGGGTAGCAGCAATCTGGGGAATAAGGTCCCAATAGTTTTCTCTAGAGGTCCAAAATTTTAACCCTTTATAAGGGGTTAAATACACGAAATACACGAAAAGTAAAATTAGCATTATAATGTTAATTTTACTTTTTGTGTATTTCTTTATATCTCGAAAGCTTTTTAATTGAATTGAAAAAATTTTGCACGCAATAATAAAATTCGTTTGTCCAAAGATAATTCCATGCAAAAATTAATCTTTAATAACCGAACTAAAAAATAACCATATGGCAAAATACAAATTTGAGCAAAATTGGTAGAATAGGTCCTGAGAATTCTAATTTCAAATATCTGACTTATTTGTAACCAGATATACGGGTCAAAAATCCGAATCCCTTGGAGAAAAAAAATAATCCGTTGAAGGAGAAAAAGGTACGTTTATTCAGAGAAGTTTTCGTTTTTGTGGTCTGATTTTATGACTTAAAATTTCGTCTGCACTTATTAATTATGATATTTGAGGTCACCCCCTCAAGCCATTTAGATTGTGTCCTAGAACGTGAAGATCCGACCATTAAATCCAAAAATTATTCAGGATAATCACATTTTTTTTCGCATTGTACATTCCAGAGAAGAGGGTTGTTGTTGTTAATTTACGTTGCCCTAGAGCTGCACAGTGGGCTATTGGCGACGGTCTGGGAAACATCCCGAAGGATGATCTGAAGACACGCCATCACAATTTTGATCCTCTGCGGAGGGGATGGCACCCCAGCTTCGGTAGCCCGACAACCTGCTCCCGAAGTCAAGCACTTTATGGTAGCACAGTTTAACGAGGACCAATACCGCACACCCTCGGTCCCTACGCAGACTGATCCAAGTGGTCACCCACCCGCACACTGACCGTAGCCAGTGATGCTTGACTTCGGTGATCTACTGGGAACCGTGTCTTAACGATCAGTCCACTGCGGGACCCAGAGAAGAGGGGAGGGCCCAGCCATGATGGAGCCGCCCTTTCCGAGCTTTTACTCGAGCGTTGCAATCGCAAATTGGCTACAAAGCATGCGATTGTCCTAGACGCTCGTTTGATGGCTTTAAGGCCATTCCTACTGCATAAGGTTGACGCACTTTCGATCCTCATTCTCAACCGACGGTGCGTGAACCACATTCAGTAGGGGTGGTTCTTAAAGAACTTTTGAGACAGTGCGTGCGAATGTTTATTGTTGTTGTTGTTAATTTACGTCACACTAGAGCTGCACAATGGGCCATTGGCGACGGTCTGGGAACCATCCCTAAGGATGATCCGAAGACATGCCATCACAATTCTGATCCTCCACAGAGGGGATGGCACCCCCGATTCAGTAGCCTGACGACCTGCACGTAAAGTCGAGCACTTTTCGGTAAAACAGTTTAACGAAGACCAATGCCGCACTCCCTCGTTCCCTATGCAGATTGATCCAAGTGGTCACCCACCCACACACTGACCACAGCCAGTGATGCTTGACTTCGGTGATCTGCTGGGAGCCGTGTCTTAGCGATCAGTCCACTGCGGGACGCGAATGTTTGGAAACTGCTTGTAAAACTAAATACTTGCCTGAGTGAATTGCATTGACGTGTGAACGCATATGCAAATCGTGAATGGTGAGTATGATCAAAGAGTTGCATTGATAACTCCAGCACACACACATTTACTTCCAAGCTCATATTTAATTAATTACAGTGAGAAAGTTCCTTCACTATTTTGTTTTTAAATTATGATAAATATTGACACTATGTTTGCACTGAGAAAAGCAACAGAAAGCGTTTGAAAGGAAAAACATCTCAACTTATTAAAATCTGTTAATTGTTGTTTTCTTCGATATATTTTCCTGATCTGCTTTACAATATCTTTCGCAAGCGATGATTTATTTTTAATTTGGTTAAATATTTTTCATCTCTGATATTTATTTAGGGAGATCTTCGTTCAACAAACATCTTGAATGTGTGATTCTCTTAGAAAAAAAATACTATGTTTTTTCAATACGAACAACTGTACCACTTTCATTAATATGGCATTATAGTATTTCTTATGGCTTTAGAAATACTTTAATTACAAAATATCAGTATGAAGAAAAAGGGAGAAAAGTGTTGGAAATAATTTATTCACTTATTAAATTTTGAACGTTTCTTTTTGGAATGTTTTTCACGCTCTGAATTTCGCGCATCAAGTGCACCATGATAATATCTGACAAGTGTTTCGAAAGTGTCTTAAAATTTCATTTATTCCTTAAACTTGATTTCAAAATCTTGATATGCGATCTTATTGTTTCTAATTTCCTTTTCTTTTTTTTTTGTCGTTAATCTGGAATTTGATTATAGTTATACTATTTTAGCAGACATTCTGTACTTGATTATTTTAACTTGACAAGGATTGAATGAGTACTCCTTCTATATGCAGATTGATACCTTGTTTTTTAAGAAATCATTATAACTGAAAAAAATAAAGAAATATGATATAATATAAAGAATCATGTAAAAAAAGCACATTAGAGAGGGAAAAAAAATCACTGAAGGGGATCATAAGAACATAGCTATTTCTAGTGAACTATATATGTTTTTTCCTTAATATTTTTTAAACTTGAAAAACCCTTTGACATTTAGCAGTAGTTGGCACAAACAGTCTTTGTATCGAAGAAGAAAAAAAAAAGGTTTAAAACATCAACAAGGCTTATATCATTTCCAATTCCTGTAATGGGTTTGTATACACTGTAAAATAAAAGTCTCAGCAGAAAAAATAACTAAATTTTTGGTGTTCATAAATCATCTGCTTTTAATTTTTTCTTGATCTTGTATTGCTTTTCTAGTAATGCTTGTGTTAGCTGGATATTTTTTCGACTTCTACATAACTAATTTGAAAATATCGCCCTAAGAGCTCTGGTTAGCCATTAGAGCCAAAGAACTTTTGCTTTTTAAGTTTATTTCAAGAATTTACCACCTATGTCCCGATGAACAAAAAGTAGTTTTAATTAATTAATTAGCCCCTAAATATTAGTAATAATATAAATGGAAGAAATGCACTTTTAAACATTAAGTTCAGGGAAGACATTTACGCGCTATAGCGCGTAAAATACGCAAAAAATTGAAATCGGACGCAAAAAAATGATCGCTATGCGTCCCGCGGGACGCGTAAATTTTTGAAGAAAGTTTATAAATTTCCCGACTTTTTAATCTTTGATATCGAAACATTTTAATAAAATCGAAAAATTGGGACGCAAAAAATAAATCTGTATGCATCCTCGGTATAAAAAAAAAAACCCCTGTCTCCAGAGTTAGACCAACACATGTTAGACACACAGGTGGGAAACCAGTTCTATGACTCAAAATGTTGACCATTATAGCACTTAGAGGAGATATTAGGGTAGAGAGAGCTAGTCTATTGTTTGGGCTCTGAAAACTTGTTCCAAGATGGGGGTTTCCATTTTGGCGAAAAATTCATAGCTGGCGGTCGCATCGTACAGGAATATTTTCAAGAGTACTAAAGATTTTTTCTCTCTTTTATTTTATTTTGAATGCTTTCCCAATTTTATTCGTGATTGTAAAAGATAAGCTTTCAAATAAAAATACATTATAGGATGTGTGCTACATTTAGTTATTTACTTTTAATTTCTTAATCTTAAAAAGCTAATAACATTATTTAAGTATGACTTTGCCAGACAATGAAATAAAAATAATGATTTAAACGATAGTTAAAAAAGGCACTAGCATAAATATTAAAACCCGGAACAAGGCAAAATCAACGGAATTCAAAAAAAAAAAAAAAAAACCTAATGATAAAATTTATGAATAGAAAGAATTAATTTATTGAGTGCGAAATTTATCGCGAAAAGAAAAAAAATCAAACATAGTGGAATCAGAAAAACAAAACTGTAATCTGCTTCATAAAATAATCCTATGTTTAAATTAATAAACAATTCTCCTCTTATTTTTTTTTTTTTTTTTTTGTTGATAAAAACAACATTTTTAATTACTGCAGATGTGATTCCACACCAAGAAAAACCGCAACCAATTGATACCGCACTTCCAAAGAATGAGAATTTATTCAAAAGAAAAAGATTTTATTTTTATTAGTTGATGTCAAATAAATATATTTTTCTTTTTCTGTTCACTGATATGCATGCAATGCATTTTCCCCACCCCCCTCGTAAATCAAGCAGAAAACGAAATCAGCATGCCACACCCTTGAGTTTGATTGACGGCCTAAAGGAAAAAATAAAACATTCCTCCCTTCCCTGCCTTCAAGGTCACAGAGGAAATGACGTTTCTCTGGGTAAACGGGGAAAAAATTTTCCCCTTCCTTACATTTTCCTCTACTCAACTTCAAGGATGAGTCCAAATTCCGCTTTTTTCGTTCTAGTTTAAAATGGTGGGAAAATCGAGCAAAATTTTTCCCGGTTATCTGGATACCGGATAAATGGTTCTCTACTGTATTTGTTTAAAAATTTATGTAAAGGACCCATTTTTTTTCAAAAGGACCCAGTTTTTTAAAAGTCATGGGTCCCAGGGACCCGGGATTTTGAAAGCCTAGTGTCTTCCCTGAAGTTACTAAACTAGCTTCTTCAATAATATATCAGATTGCAACCAATTCCAATCACAATTATTACATTTATTTAATATTGCTTTCGTAACAAATGCTAATTTTTTTAAATAGAGATCAGGGGTTTGTCCACGTTGAATTTACTACCGTTTAGCGGTACCTTCACAAATTCAATTTTAGGAAAAACGGTAGTTTCACAAATTCAACTTTAGGAAAAACGGTAGTTTCACAAAGTACTTTTTCTTAAAATTTTATTTTTGTATCCTTAAGAAACGATAAATCTATATTTTTACTATGTTTTTGTGTTGATTTTTTAATATCATTTTTAATTTTTCACATATTATGTCTAAATTTTCACAAAATAGGTACCTCTCAGAAAAACCTAGACAGACCCCTGGAGATAGATATAAGATTTTTTTGTTTAATGAAAATTTTTTATAATTTGCATTGTAATTTTGTAGCTCTAATCTACTGATCTTACATGCACAGCAAGTAAATAAAAATATTTGTTTACTTAAATTTTTTTAGCTTATTCAAATTTTTCTTATATGCTCATGAGTTAAAACATTAGTAAATCATTAATATTTGAATATAAATTCCATTTTGAACTGTGTGTTAATGTTGTCCCTTAAAGTGTTGTAGTACTTCTAAAAATGGTTGAAACTCCATGGTTTATATTTTTAATTAACTATAAAAAGTGAACACTGAATTTGAATTCAACTAAGACAGTGAGTGTGAAATACTTTTTATTTTTGTACCTAATAAGAATTCATCTATGATTAGCTAAAGTAGTGAAAAATCTTTCCTTTGTCAGAATTAATGTCTGTGCTTCATATTTTATGATTGTATATTGGGCTAAATTATTTGGAAATTATGTATTTTTTAAAAAATTATATATATTATTAAGATTTGTATATCTATTCCCAGCCTGGTAATTACCTATAATTTTATCCACTTATGAGTAAATTTATCATTTAAAATTTATAATTACTTGTTGATGGGAAAAATTATAATGACATGTTGATGATTTTTGTAATTAAATTATGCATTTTACTGCCAATGACTATGTAAACAATGGTTTTTTAAACTTAAATCATAAATTTACAGCAGTCATTTGTTTATCATTAAGCATTCATTAATGATTAGAAACCATATGTAAACATCTATTATGATTAAAAATTTTGATTTTAAAGCATCCCTTATTTTTATTAATCATTCTTTTTGTAAATGAATATAGGCTCGTTCTAGAAGCTGTTTTTCTCCCCTTGAAATAAAGAAGAAAAAATCAAAATAACAGTATTTTATTTCAGCTTTAAAACTATAAAATAATTATGACTTATTGTTTTTGTATTCCTTTTTAAGAAATTGTTAGAAGAAAAAAAAATTTTACTATTTTACCTTTTTTCTTAAAACCTTCTTTGGAGTATCTTATCTAAATTAAATTTGATGTCAAAAAGTGTTACCAAATCAGCAACAAAAAAAAATTAAGTTAGTTTTTTTCTAGAATTTCTCAATTATTGCTTTGAGAGTATAGAATAAGTTTGAATTTTTTTTAATGATTTTCTATATGACAGCCAGGAAAATATTTGAATGTATGTTTCTGGTGCTTAATAATATTTTCTTTCACTTAATCAAGTCAGAAAGGTATCTTTGATACAGTTTTTGAAATCTTTATATTCAAGGAAAAAATAAGTATTAACAAATTAAATCATTTCATTAAAATATTGTTAGTATATGGATTTCATTGCATTACATACATTCTTATTAAGTTACTTGTAACATTATTCATATCAATTATTAAAGTACAATCCCACTGTTTATGTTCAAAAGAAAAAACTTTTTAACCTGAATTATGATTTGCATACTATCACTATGCTTATTTTTATTGATAATAATGCTCCTTTCCCAATTTATCATTTGTTATTGTATAAGATTATTTTAAACCATTATAATACATTAAGTGGCATATTTTATTCTGTGTCAGATTTAATTTGTCATTACTACATTACTCTTTGAAATTAAGAGAAGATTATTTTTTAACTATCTATATTATATAAAACGCTAATACGTACATATGTATGTATCAATAAAACCGATGATATTTCTTTTCTTGCGCTGGCAACAGTTTTCATTTTTAATTGATTGGATTCGGCGCGCAAGAGCACGTAGTGAGCATCATATGGCTAAAATAACCAGAGTGAGCATTATCAGGTTGTTCAATTCAGATTCATGCAGGGTGATTCCACACTATTTGTAGCCTGGCATGCTTAAATTTTTTTTTTTCCAATAAATTTAATAAACCGTATATCAAATTAAAGGTCATTAAATGTATTTTATGAATATTTAATTAGTTTTTTTAAAATAATGATGCAAATTCTTTAAATTGCATAAAATGTGAAAAAATTGGGTAAAAAAGTTGCGGACATGACAGAGATGGAAAAAAAAAATTTCAGTTCCAACATTTAATATTTGTAATTAAACATGATATTTTAAGAGATATATTGGATTTGTATAATTAATGACTGTAAAAACGTTATTTTTAATTTCAGTATTTAAATATAGGGTGCTTATAATAGAACAATTTTGCTTTTTAATGATTTTTTTAAAAAGTTTTATTAAAACAAAGTAGTTAAAAGATTTATTTTCTTAAAAATTGGATTTCTTTTGACTATTTGCAGTGTTGCATTATTATGATTTTCAAAAAAGTATAATTTTTTTTATTTAATATTTTTTAAAGAATTTTCAAATTGGTCATGTCCGCAACGTTGCAGACATGACAAGTTGCAAAATAAAATTTTGCTTACTTTTATTTAGCATTTAAGCTTGAAATTCATATCACAAACTATAAAACTTATAAAATTTGCTCTGTTGCCATTTATTTTCTTAATGACCAATTACACTGACAAATTACTTTGTTTAAAACATGTCTAAATTCTACATTTATTAAAAAATATATATTTTTTAAATTTAAACATTTGAATTTATGGCAGCACTTAATTTTTGTTCTAAATTATGTTAGGAATAATGGCAACAGAACAGTTAATAGAATATTAGTTAGAATAGAACATAGTTTAAAATAGAACATTATTTTAAAAATTATTTAGTTTTTGCACTTGTTTATTTGCAGATGTTTTCTATTAAATTAAATTTTTCTATTAAATTTTTAAATTAAAGTTTTCAAAGGATTTAATTTTTACTAGTTGATTTATTTGATTATTATATAATTAATTAAAATTTATGAAACTTGAAACAGATTATAGAATTCTAAACTAAGTTGGTTAAACTATAAAATTTCTAATGCCATTAACAAGTACAGAAAGGTCCAGACTGAGAAGACAGAAATTGAAAGCAGAAGCAGAGAAATATGAAATTATAAAAGCAGAAGAAAGCAAGAAAAAGAAGGAATACAGACATTCTAATGCTCTTACAGAAGAACAGAAGGAGCACATAAGAACAAAAAATAAAGAAGCACAGAAGAAATGTAGAAAGAAAAAAGCAGAAGCTGAAAAATCAAGCATGAATATATCAGGCTACACTAGCAGACAATCTTTAGGAAAAGCTGTAAAGAAAATTAATAATGCTTTACCAAAATCTCCTCAAAAGAAACTTGATGTTTTAACAAATGTGATATCAAAAATGTCTCCATTGAAAAGAAAAGGCAACAGGTGCATATTTTAAGAATAGATACTGAAACTAATATTCGAAAAGCAAGGAGTGATAAATTACCAGCAGAAACTGAAATAAAAGTAAAACAATTTTTTGTTAGAGATGATATTAGCCGTATGTGCCCAGGAAAAAAGGAAGTGATATCCATAAAGACACCTAAACGAAGAGAAATACATCAAAAGCGTTATTTAGTGATGAGCATTGGAGAAGCATATGAATTATTTTTGAAAAAAAATTCTTATTTAAATATTGGGAAAACTAAATTTTATGAGCTTCGTCCTAAGTATGTTCTTCCGTCTGGAAAGAAAGATCAAGAAGTCTGTATGTGTATATACCACGAAAACATTTCTATGATTCTTTCAGGAATCAGAGTTCTCTGTCCTGATCTTCCGAAAAATTCGGAAACAATTGCAAAAGAAAGTGTGTGTAATTTTGATGATGAACATATCGACTGCATAGACAGGTCCTGTCAAGATTGCAGTGTCGAAAAATATTTAGATGAAAAAATACCAGAAGAAAATTTAGACAACATCGTCAAGTTTTATCAATGGCAGCAAAATGAACAAGGTTTCACAGTTAAAAAGGAAATTGTTACTGATTTAGGTAGCGCAAAAGAAGAAATAGGATATCAGCTACAATGATTTTCAAGACACATCTATAATGCTTACAAACAACATTTTGAATTTCGCCATTTAAAAGAAAATCTTTTGGAGAATGAAATCATAATGCATATTGACTTTGCTGAGAACTATACAGTAAAACATGATCGGGAAATCATGAGTGCACACTGGTCGTCAGACCACGTCACAGTGTACACTTGTGTTGCATATTTCAAGGATGGTAGAAATAATTCTTTAAACCATCAGTCCTATGCCATTATCTCTGATGACCATTCGCACAATAAAGATAGCGTGCAAGTTTTTAATAAAAAAATTTTATCTCATCTAATGGAACAAAAGAAAAGTACAACTAAAAAAGTACATTACTGGTCTGATGGAGCTGCCAGTCAATTCAAAAATCGATTTATGTTCGCAAATTTGATTTGTCACAAAGAAGATTTCAACATTGATGCTGACTGGTCATTCTTCGAAACAGCTCATGGGAAAGGTGCCGTTGATGGAATAGGTGGCACCATCAAAAATGTAGTTTGGAGAGCTGTATTGCAAGGTAGAGAAGTTGGTGTTGATGCAAAATCGTTTTTTGAAGTGGCTTGTAAAATTTCAGATGGGAATATAAAAATTATGTATGTAAGCAAAGACACTGTCGATCATGAGGCATCAATGTTGAAAGAACGTTATAGTCTCTGCAAATCGATCTCAAATACGAGATTATTGCATTTCATCTCACCTATAGCACTTAATTCAGTTGAATTTTCTTTAAATTCTCCTTTCTCTAGTCCCCAAATCATGCACCTAGCTGAAATATTTACTAAACTACCTTCAAATCTTGCTATAGCTTCACAACCAGGGGTTTGTCCATGCCGTTTAGCGATGAAAGTACCGTTTAGCGGTACTTTCACAAATTAAACTTTAGGAAAAACGGTAGCTTCGCAAAATACTTTTTCTTAAAATTTTATTTTGTATCCCTTAGGAAACGATAAATCCATATTTTTGTATTGATTTTTTAATATAATTTTTAATTTTTCACAAATTATGTTTAAATTTTCACAAAATAGGTACCTTACAGAAAAACCTAGACAGACCCCTGACAACAACAAGCCTTAACACCAGTTACAGTTTTAGAAGAAGGCCAGTGGATAGCCGTATTGTTTGATAACTATTGGTGGCCAGGCGAAATCATTTCTACAAGCAAGACAAATATTACACTTAAACACCACTTCAAACCCGTAGCTATAAACAAGTTTAAATATTTGGAAAAACTGCAATTTGAAACAATTTCAATCGACTCATACTTATGCCCTTTGCCATGCGATCCTTCACCTGATCATTCTACACGGTTTTATTCATATAATTCAGAACTTGCCTTAAAGATAAATAATATAATAAATAAATTGTAATGTGATTCTTTACACGTCTTTTGCCTAAAATCTAAAGTAAAAGTAATTCAGAATAATTAATTTTATAATAAAATTTAAGTTCAAAAATTTTAAATATTAAATGAAAAATGATTTAACCATCCTGATGTACTCAATATAATATTCCAATTAACAAAAAGACAAAACAATTATTATAATATTAACAAAAGAAATATATAATATTCCAATGATATATGACCATATCTAAGAAGGGAGAATGAGAAACTTTCTGTCATTCATGTCCGCAACATACATATTGTCTTTAATTTGGTAATTTTGAATTAAATTAATTTTATTTCTTAAAAAGTCTTGTGATTTCTTTTATATAAATATACATTGAAATCTTACCTAAAAAAAAGTTGTCATTTATTTCATAAAATTCAGAGATTTTGGTGAATGTAGAAAAACATTCTAAAAACCACATTTTTCTGCGTCATGTCCGCAACGCTTCAAATTTTTATTTTAAAGCTGTTTAAATTCATTTTTATTTTTAAATATGCATTGGGTTAATAAATGACATGTCTCCTGAATTTTATGATACAAAAACCAGTTACTTAGCTCAATTTTTTATTTAATTATTAGTAATCAAACTTCGTAAATGTCATGTCCGCAACATGCACAATACTGTGAAATCACCCTGCACTAAAAACATGACAATATTTAATTTAAACTCAATTAGGAATTAATTAATTAATTGAAGTGAGAATGCTTTAAAAGGTCGCTGTTGAATTGATATTTTTCTACTGGGAACTACCTAAACGTCTAAAAAGTTTTTAAGTGTTTGTATTGAATGCATTGAATTTTTTTATATTTCTCGTTTATTTATGCATTGAATTTTCACGCTTTAAAATGCAGAATATTAGTGAAGCAATATTTGATAATTTATTTTGCTAATATGTTTCTTATTTAGCTAATGTTTTGATTTTTTCACCATGTGCAATCTAAATAGCTAATATACTTTTTTAAAAGCCAATAAGAACATTGGTAGAATTCTTCAACATAAGTACAGTACTATGTCTTTGATGATAAAATACTATGTCTTTGATGATAATATATTATGTCTTTGTGCTGGAACATTGTGTTCATTGGCGAGCGAGCCATGGTTCACGGCCTGAACCACATAGGATTGCGTAGCAATTCTCGGGGGTTAGCGAGCAGGGGACGGAGCTGCCTAGTATCACTATAAGTTGATTAATATGGATGTGAATGATGTGCTTGTGCTTCCTGGTGTTCATTTTTCAATAATTAAATGATGTTATAATAATTTAAATGTTTATTTTTATATAATTGACTTGAAGGGTAAATTTTTTTCTTGGTTGTTTGGTGTCGTATCCTCTATTGAATCATATTTCATGGTGTGCTTGAATAGTTTTTGTTATTTCTATGTAATTAAAGGAATACAAATCCTTATCTGTGGGGTAGTTAAAGAGGTGAAGGCCTGCAGCGACTGCAGGGCAGTTAAAAAAACATGATATGATGTCAGTTCCACATTAAGACAGTTGCCACAGTTTTGATATTTTCTAGTCCCATCTGTAGAAATTTTCATGTTTTTATGATGTTTTGTTCTTAGTCTGATGAGAGTAGTGGCTGTCTTCCTATCGATGTCAAGATTAGTTATTTGATCATGGGCTTTGATTTTTAAAGGGATGAATAGTCTTGACTTTGCAAAAGCATTTGCATCTGCCAACGTGGTTGGGATTGAATTTTGATTTAGATCTCTAGCATTTTTAGCCAAGGAACTTGTGTTTCACAATTTTAATTTTACATGTTTCTTTTTCCTTGTCAAATGAATTATATTTTAAAGTTACTTTTCTTTTTTCAGCTGTTTTTTTTTTAAATATTCATTATTTTTCTTTTATCATAAAGATGTATTTTTAATGTTGTTTAAAAATTAAAAGGAATATCATTGCCTGATTCAATATTATGACAAATTATCTTTTCAAAAATAAGGAAAATGTTTAAACTTTATTGAATGTTTTCTACTGCTTTTCAAAGAAAGTTAAAGTTTAAATGATTATCAATGTTTTATTAATCACTTTTCTTACATCAGTTTATTTTAAACTGAGCTGTTCAAATGTTTATTTCACCAAATATTTCTCTTTCTAAATTTCTCTTTTCTTTTAAGGAGAACTTTTTCTTGGTGTTCCATTAGAAGTCTGTAACTACTATTACATAAAGGATGAACGTAGCTGGTGTAAATATTGCAATTATTCGACTCCTCACAGTGGAAACATTGCTAAACACATTAGAACTCATACTGGAGAGAAACCCCACAAATGTGCAGAATGTTCAAAAAGTTTTACTGATAGATCTAGTTATAACCGACACTGTAGGCTTCATATATTTCGAAGACATTTCAAGAATTAACTAGCATATATTGAATTTTTATTGTGACCCATAATAGTTTTTCTGACTTAAGCTAAATGTTTTGTGATTTCAGAAATTAAATAGCATATTGATTGAAATTATATAAAAACATTAGGTTTTTTATTTTGGCCCATAAAAATTATTCAAACTTGAGCTAAAGATTTTAAGGATTTTTAATATATAATGAATAAATCCCTGATTAAATTTAGTAGAAATTTTTTTGCGTTTTTATTGTTTAATTCCATTTTTTAAATATTGTATTTTATCTGAGCAGATTGGAATTGTAAAAACAGAGTATTATTTTTTTAAAATTGTTATCAAATTTTAAATAAATCAAAACCATTTCTAATTGAGGGAGAAGCAAATGCTTAAATTAACTCCTTCAGTACCCCGATGGTCTTGTATAGAAGTCCAGGAAAAAAAACATGCAATACAAATAACAAATGAAGAAAAGAAACTAAAACAAAATCATCAGAAAAATAAAACTCATTTTGTTTTAGTTTCTTTTCTTCATTTGTTATTTGTATTGCATGTTTTTTTTCCTGGACTTCTATACAAGACCATCGGGGTACTGAGGGAGTTAATTTAAGCATTTGCTTCTCCCTCAATTAGAAATGGTTTTGTTTTTATGGCTACCGAGGCTGGTACCCCCTGAAGACGTCGGCTTCGTTGGTCATATTTTTATTTCCTACGTTTTCTTTATTGTTACTTTTTTCTGAAATTTCTGCTGCTTTTTAGCCCGTTTTTTTTTCAAAGAAGTTTTTTCTATTTTGAATTAAAAACATTTGTGTTTTCTTTTATTATTAAAATTTTTTAAATTTTTTTTTTTTGAATTTTAATTTATAAAACTTTTTATTTATTTTTTTTACTTATTTACAATAATGTTATGGACATGTGCTAATCTTGCAGCTTTCTTACAATTCAATTATAATTGTTCATTATTTTGTTTGTTATTTAGCCTTATTAAAGTCAAAATGCTTATTTTACCAACCTACCTCAGGGGCTCTATACTAAGAAATTAATCAATACTAAGCCTTTTCCATTTAATCATTAATGCACATTAACACTAACCATATTTTTAGTGATTAATAATTGTATTTCTATTGTTCAAATGCATGGGGAAAGGCAATTTAAATATCATATTTCATCAATTACAAAATGATACTTAATGCTTGTGTGCCTTCAAAAGATATAATGTGTGAGAGATTTTATGCAATATTTATAATAAATTATAATTTTTATTATATATGAGATAAAAATAATTTTATGTACTTATAAAATGTAGTGAAATATATTTATCATTTGTTATAATTTTCTTGTTGAACTCTTTTATTCATATTTTATGCTACTTACTATGAATAAGCTTGACTTTGCTTTTCTTATAATTTTTTATTTGTTTCAGGATGTTTTATTTTGTTGTAATATTTATCTGTTGTATGTTATTAAAGTTAATCATAAGTTGTTTTAATTATTAATTTTCTTTTATAGATGTTATTGATGTCTTTGGAAAATTTATACGACACACTTGTAAATATTGTACTTATTCAACTTTCTATAAAGCAGATCTTACAAAACATGTAAGAATTCATACTGGAGAGAAGCCGTATAAATGTGAAAGATGTTTTAAAAGTTTTTCTGATCGTTCCCATTACAAAAGACATCTGCATTCACATTATTTTAAAGACAAAAAAGCTTGAGTAATTAGGATGCTTAATGTATTTAAAAAAAATTAAATATTAGGATTGTACATTTTTAGTAATTTTAATATTTATTGATCTTTAAGTTGAAAATTGCATATTTTTTAAAATTGAAAATAAAGGTTATTCTTTTTGAAAGCACAATTTGTATTTTAAATGTCACTAAACAATTTTAAGCTGCAATGGACTTTGAAGATTTATGTTTATTAAAGTGCCTTCGTACTAATAGTGATGTTTTCTATTTTTTTTTAAGTAAGTTTTTATTAACACACCTCCTGTAGCATACTAAATTCTTAAGAATTAACTTTTTTTTTCTTAAATTGATACTTTTTTGATGTCTATGGAGTAGACGTGAGAAGTTTATGTCCATAAAACTTTGAGTATTAAAAATTTTCCGCCTTAAATTTTTTTTACTCCTAAATTAATAAAATATTCATTATGTTAGAAGCATTGAATTTGCTAATGTTTACTAGAGGGATATGATATTGAAACTTCAAAATTATTTGAGTGCCGGTAGAAGAAATATTTTATTTCAAAAGGTTGATAACATTCATGGAAATAACACTTAACTCGTAATTACTAAAAAATGAAAGACAAGTATTTATACTTTACACATTAGATGAGTATTCTCAATATATTTAAAACATTTCCAACAAATTTTAATGGTGTATAGCTTCATTAGAATTTGAAGATTTAAATGAAGTTAATAAGAATAATCTATTTCAAAAGTAACTTCAAAAACACATTTTCATGTAAATGAACTGAACTAAATGAAATGAAGTAACTGAAAATTTCATGCTTTTCAAGTATATGATATGACTTATGTTATTTAATATTTATTTTCACCTCTTGCTATATTTCTGTACGAACACTCTTCGTTTTTTGTAATTGTTTTGTAGATTGAAAATTTTAAATTGGTTTTTATGTGGGTTCATGATCGCATGAGCCTTTATAAAACCCAGTTTCAATTGCTCATGATATTCAATATAACAATGTTCAGAAACAAATTTATAAGACAAATGTCATAATCATCTGGTTAAATTTTTTTAGATCTACTGTTTGTTTTTTTTTGAATTAGCGTGTTTTTTTCTTCAATCCAGGTTTTAGGTTTTATTAAATCAAAAATTTCCTCTCTTTCCCTCAAACACTCTTGATTTAAAATATCAGTTTTAATATCTCATCTGTATGTCAACACTTTTATATATTCCTTTCTATAAATGGCAAATGTCCAAGTTAACATACCCTTTTTTAATCTTCTGTACTGAATAAATTGATACTATTGTATAATGTTTTGATAATAAATTCATGTCACTATAATTTAAAATAAGCAAAACATTTGGTTTTAAAAGTTGATGTTATAAATATAAAATGTTTATTTTGTCCAAGTTAAAATTATTGAATGTGCTAATTAAATTAGGTTTTATTTTAAAAATTTATATTGAAAGTATCCTGTACCCTTGTACTTTTTATACTAATTGATAGTGATTTTTTATGATATTGATATAATGAAAAAAATTTATTAGTTTTTCGTTAAAGTGTCTGTAATTTGTTTAAAAAAACACTTTTGTTTTAATGATTTATATTAGCTTTTTACACTGTTTCTTTAAAAATAATTGAACACACCATTATAATAGTTTATATGTAGTTTTTTTTTTTTTTTTTGTGTGTGTGACTAAATTTATATATTCGAAAAATGTTTTCCATCACCAAATCTGTTACTATGATGATGCTTGAAAAAATAAAATATTAGTCATTTCTCTTCTGATTGGAGTCTGTAAATTAAATATTAAACATATTTCTCATATTTTATCTTTATCGGTATCAGTGTAAAACTTAGTTCATAATTATATCATTGATATTATTCAGATTTAAATAATATAGTTCACAAATTTTTTTAAAAGGAAATTTTTTATTTTTGATATTGCGTAACTTGTGCTACCTATGATGTAAAAATGTGTTATCAATCCTTAATTGCTGGTTTTTTTTTAAATAAATTTATTTTATAATGTGTAGTTGTAATTGTTTCTTGCAACAATGTGCTGTTTCTTGTTTTATTACTTTTATAATATAAACATTGCATGTACTTTGCAGGATTTATGATTAATATAATGGACGTTTTAGCCACAGATGATGAGTATAATTCTGCAATAATTGAAGAGTCTAATTCTGAAATAATTGCTGGTCGTTGTAAATCTTCTATAATTCACCAGTGCAAATTATGCAGCTACAACTCTTTTAGTAGGGCAAACTTAGCAAGGCACCTCAGAACTCATACTGGTGAAAAACCATTCAAGTGTACATTGTGCCGAAGAAGCTTCTCAGATCCATCTTCTCTTAAAAGACATTCTATAAGGCATATTAAATAATTAAAAATTTATTAATTTGAATCTACTGTTATTTTCTTATTCACTTGTTTATTTATATATGTAGTGAAAGATCTTCTTTACTGAGTTCTTCAAATTTGAAAAAACAAGTTCCTTGGTAATATAAAATTATGTATTATTTTTAAAAAATTTATTCGTTTTTAACTGTCTTATTTATTTATTCTTAAAGTGATATTAAGTTCACTATTTCATTTTAGGTTAAATAATTGTAATAATTTATCTTTTTATTATTATCCTCAGCACTTGTAACATCAAATGACACAGAAGCTGTTGCAGCTTTTTAGCACTAAAAAGAGCATAAAGCTATAAGATATGTTTTGTGCTCCAAAAGTAAAAATTTAAATCTTTATTTTTATTAATAATAATTGTTTTGTAAATAATTTTCTTAATTTCCATATAAATAGTTGCAAAATATAAATTTTAGAAAATGTATTAATTGTTATTGCTTATGAATGAGGTAACTGATTGCAATTCTCTATAAAATTTAGAAACATTGTGCCTGGTTTTTGTACTTAAAAATTAAAAACTATACCATTGAACTTCCTGACAATTTCTGCAATTTTAAACATAACTTTTAATAACATTCTGTTGTAACATTTTGTAAACACATGATATGAACACAAATATGAATGAATTTTAAATTTATGATACAATCCTTAAAATCCATGCAAATTGTGCTCTGAAATTTGTGCAAATTTGAAAGTTATTAGCAGAATTCAAAAAATTTGGATATGTAAAATTTTTCTTTTTAAATTCTTTAGAAGATGTATTAAAAATGTGTAAAGGATGGATGATAGTCAAAATCCAATTATTGATTTATGTGGCATTAAAAGCTCTTTATATTTAAAAAAAGCAGGCTTTCTTAGGATCTTAAAAGCTCTTGAAAATAATTGTTTTTGTATTGCTTTTCAAATATAGATCTTGTTGTTTGTTTCAAATGCTTGTACAGTATGACCTCGAAAAACCAGTGTGCTCGGGGATTCGGAAAGTCTCCATTTCTAAAATATCCGAACTTTAGTATATTACTTTTTAGAATTATCAAAGTTTTAATGTTACCAGGTGGTTGTAATTTTTGTCACGGTAAAAAGCGTGTGTGCAAACGCTTAATGTTAATTCTAGTATCTCTCTCTATACATAAACACTAGAATCTCTACCTGTCATGAAAATCGTGAGCTTGTATTAAAGAATGGTTTAAATTTGAAATCTGTGTGTCTTAACTCCATATTGATTCAAAAAGTGTGTATAGAAATGGCTGAAATACAGTAAAAAAATTGTGTGTATCATTGCAAACCATTCTTCAATGTGAGCGGAAGTGCTAAATGAATATTAATTCAGAAAAAAATTTCTCATCATGAGTCTTGTTTTTAGAGATTTCCGGATTTTCGAGGTCGTATTGTATCCATTTTCTGGAAATTTTTTATTTCATATAATCTTAGTACTTGCCGTATGTACTATAGAAATCAAACTAAAATTTTGAATTTAAAAAAATATATTTTTTATTACCAGGCAGAATCAATCATACCTTGAATTATTTTCCTCCAAAACCAAAAACTAATAAATGTTTTCGTTTTTAGAAAATCAAAAAATAAATTCTTGTGTTAAGAATAGTCTTGTCTTAAAAAAATATTTTTGTAAAAGTTTTTTCAATTATCACTTAAACTTTATGATTTTGATTGCAAACAAGTTTTAATTTCAAAAACAATGTTATGTCCAGTCATGTATTGTGTGTGAAATTACAATAAACTTAGGATAATTCTATGAGTTGGGTTTTGAAAGGTTTGGTATAAAAAGTTTTAATATTTAAACAATCTTTATGTCCTTAAAAAGTTAAGCGTATTCAAAGAATTATTCTTTATTTATGGAATAAGTCAAGCAACATATTTCCTAAGTAATGTCTTTAAATTCATTTAGTATATAAAAATTTGCATCCTTGTATAATTAAGCACTTAGGACTAAGTATGATTCTTATGTAATTGAATAAGATGGGCAACATATTTCATTAGTTATGTTAATTATGAATTAATTCATTGTAATGTTGATGCTCTTGATTAAATTTTAATGTATGTAACCTTATGTGTTAACCTCATTGAGTAATTTTTTAATCATTTTAGTTAAAAACAATTTAAATTAACACTTCAATAAAGACAAATTTGACCAAACGTAAAGTTGAGGGACCTTATAATAATTTACTTATAACAATTGTTTTTTTCCCAAAGTTGTTGAAACTTTTTTTATAACTATTTGTTTAAATAGAGATTAAAATTACTAATTTTGAATCTTATATTATTAAATATTGAATTTTATCTTGGTATTGGAAAAACCTTTTCTGATCATTGTTTTTTCTTCTTAATGAATATTTCAGGCTATGCAATTTTTTTTATTTTATGGTGAATGTGATTGTATCAAGTTAACAAATGAATTGAAAATTTAACAGGGGCCATTCGCTACTTTGCATACATCATGTGATTTTATTTAAGTGTTCGTTTCCTGATCTGTTCACAATGCATCTTTATCATTTTGGTATAATTTATAATAATATAAAAAAGAGAGTGGAGAAAGCTTCTTTTAAAACCTTAAAAAAATTTTCTTTGTTAAAGCTACTTTTTATTTGATGAAAATAGCACAAAAGTTCCTCACATTTGGAATTGACTATATTATTTTATATATGTCTGTATGTTTATGTGTGTGTGTGTATATATACACATACACAAAACCTTAAAAAAATTTCTTCATACATATATATACATTATTTACATAATTTCTAAAGCAAATCTTAAATGTGAGTATTATGAAATAAGTTTTGAGAACAAAAATTGCTTTCATTTTATTTTTCTTTAGTGTATAGTTTTACTTTTTTAAAATGTTAAACTTGTTTTGGTTGTAAAAATTTCAACCAAAAGGAAAATTTTAAAAATGTTGTGTTCTTTTAAAGTAAACTGCATTAAAATTAACTAATTTTAAATCAAATTTCAATCTTTTTATAATAAAAATTTTTTTTATAATTTTGTCCTATTTTTTTAATAAATCCTGTTAACTTATTTTATTTAATTTTTTTAAGAAAATTAACTGAATCGTTTGTTGTGGTAAAGAATATAAATGGTTTAAACTATGAATGTTCTTCTTTTTACTTTGACTAAAATATGTTGAGAGCCCTGAATAGGATTAATTATGTATGATTTTTTTATGACTTAATGCAATGTGTTTTTTATTTTCACACAAGTTGTATTGCCATTTTATGTGCAAGTTATCAATAATATATTTAATATGTTTATTTTTTTTTAAAAATTAATATGAGTGTTTACACTGTTTTCATGTTTATAATTTTCTTGCTCTACATGCAAAGAATTATTTTTAATGTTACAAAAATGTGTTATTTATCATTAAAAAAAACATTTATAAAACCTGCAATAAAAGTTATAAAAAAAATTGCTGAAACTTTAACTTATTATTTTAATAAACTGTAAGTACTTGATGAAAATGTTGCATGCACATAAATTGAACACCTAAAAGTTCTAAAAATCAAGTATTGAATTTCCTGAATTCTAGCAAGCGATATTACCGCCGCCAATGACGTAATAATGCATTGTTGAAACAAGTGTAAGTTTATTTGATAGTAGTAAATAATTTATTAATCACTATTTACATATTATCTCTTTAAGTATACTTTACAATAGTTATCATTGTTACCTCTATTTTTATAAAAATAGTCACTTAACTTTTTAGAGTATAAAAGTTTATTTTTTATGCTACATGTCTAAAACATGTTTGAAAAGTGCACTTTTTATTAAATAGATTTTGAAGCATTAATTATTTATACTGTTGGATCTTTGTGTCAGGGTTGGCAGGTTTTTGACATGTGACAGTTTTTGTCGCTTTAAACTGTCACGTCAAAAACCTCACTGTCGAAAATGTCAAAAACCTATATTCATATGTGAAATTTAATTAATACATAAAATTTATATATATTTTTATAAAGGATAGTGTTTCTAAATATGTTCTAGAAAAAATAAATTTAAAATTTTGAAGAAACACTTATATTTTGAATAGTAACCAAAATCTTGTACTTTTGAAAGCTCACATCTTTTGTAATATTATGTATTCATTTTCATGTGTTATTGAAAATCTGCAGAGATATTATTAAGAAATTTATTTATAACCAAATTTAGTGTATAATATAAATTATACTAAAAATTAGACATTTTTAAAGATAAACATTAGCAGTTTTGTACATTAGACATCTTTTAAAAAAAAAATCTTTCTAATATTTTTTTAAATCTTCTTAATAATCTTTTTAACATAAGACAATACAAATTTAAGTGCTTTCTGTTAAATACACAGAGTAGTTAGTGTCGATTTACAGTATATTCAGCCTATTCATTTACTATGCTGAAAATTTAGTTTATCCAAATACTTGTGAATTTCATTTTGCTGAATACTATATAGTTTTGCTGAATATCTAAATATTCAGCTATTGAATAATTACTTTTTGCTTTCAAGATATGCATTATTTGTATTCTTAATACAAGTGGGGAAAAAAAATTAAGAGGTAAAAATTGTTTTAAAATGATAAGTGTAATAATTATAAATAAATATAATAAACAATATGAATTATATTTATCATTATTCACAAATATAACTACTTTTAAATTCAAATTAACATACTGGATAATAAAGATATTCGGTATAACATTAAAAAAAATTTTCATACACTTGTATCAAGTTTGTATTTATACAACATAACTTGTAAGTTCCTTATAAATATTAGTTATATGCTCCTTATATGTCAAAAATGCATAGTAATAAACTTTTAATTTTCTTAAGTATCAAAAAAAAAAATTTTTTTTTTTTAAATATAAATATTTAAAAAAAATTTCTGCACATGCATTTGAATATAAATTTCTGAGATTTTAAATCTGTTATTTTACCTTAATTTTATTTAAAAAATATTTTAAAACCTGCTGATTACCTATAGTATAATTAAATTTCAATATAATGCAAGGAAACTGTTGGTACTTTTGAAGTTTATATATTTTTTTTGGCAAACTCATTATATATGTTTTTGACATTTTTGACGGTTTAAACCAGTATTATACCCTTGTCATGTCAAAACCACTTTTTGACGTCAAAAACCCAACCCTGCTTTGTGTCATCATCTGTTTGTTTAAACCACAGAATTTATTGATACTTAATCTAAGTATCTAACATTTAATTACATTTATAAATTTTATTTAGTCTTTACAGCATTGATTTTTCATCACTGTTTTCATTTCTAGTTTCTTCCACTGCTTTGAACAATATATCTTTAAAAATATCAATTGATAAGGCCTCATAATTAAAACAATTTTATAGTAAAAACTCCTCAGCATTTAATAGTTTCTTCTATTTCCCTTCCCCGTATTATTAAAATCGAAAATTGTGTTTCAATACATAATGAAAACATCTGTTTAGTGTTTCCATTATGTTACAAAATTTCATTTTTAGTCTGATAAAGATTTTATATTTATCTTATTAAAAAATATACAATGACTGTCTAATTCTTTTCCCCGTAATTTATTAATATTCTAATGTTCATGTAATTTATTAATATTAATATTCTTAGATATATTAATGTATTAATATATCTAAGAAAATAGGTTTTGTTCCACTACTTGAAGAAAACATTTGCATTATGTTTTCCTTATCTAGTGGAATTTCTTTTTTATTTTGTTATTTAGGTATAATATTTTCAAATTATGCAAAAACAGTTTATAATTTTTTCTTCTATTATATGATATTTGAACGACAAAATTTGATTTATTGCATCATAAAAACATTATTTGCATAGTAATTATTTCGATAGTGATTTAAAATAATGTATTTTGTTAAACGTATGTAGCAGTAGTTTCATTTTTAAAATATTTTGATTAATTAATTTACACGTCCATACCATTTTTTTCAAAAGGTAAATAAATGCTTTTATAAACATATTTAGAAGCATATTGCTCCTTTTTCTAATAATCATTTCATATTTTTAATTCTTTTAAATATATGTGTCATAAATATTCACTTGTTCTTTGTTCTAAGCCATTTTTTTTTCCTCTTGGAATTTCAGATGAAATTGAATCTTTGGCTCATATTATTCCTAAAATTTCAAATAAACTGAAGAAGACTGTATGCTCTTTCACAATTCCTGTGCATCGTTGTGAGAATTGTCCATTCAGTTCTCAGGATTTGGTGCAAGTGAAAAATCATATTTGTACATATTCTGTAAAGAGACCTTTCACATGTTATGATTGTGGAAAAGCCTTTACACAAAAAGCTAATCTTCAGAGACATATGCTGATTCATACTGGTGAACTACCATATTCTTGTGAAGTGTGCAATAAAAGGTTTAGGCAACAAAGTAATTTACGGACGCACAAACGAAATCATGGGCATTATTCCTCTTAAGATTTGAAAGAAGCAGCTTAGAGTTATAACAAAAACATTCCAAAGATTAATTCTTGTTAGACATAATGAAAAAAAATGTCTTAAAATTCTCTGTGATAAGTTTTATTTTAGTTCAAAATTTCGAGTGAGGATTTTTATTTTTGTTAATTTATTTTTTAGTTTAAATATATTGTGTATATATTTAATGTAGCTCTAAAAATTTGTTAGAACTGCAGAATTTATTTTTATATTTAATTAAAAATTATGGTTGTACCAATATCAATTTCAAATTTTTATTTATTCATTTCATTTAGTGTTTTCCCAAGATATTTTTCAAATTATAAGTTGAGGTTCATTTTTCACTAAAACTTTTTTTTTATGCAAATGATTTGAAAACTAAATCTCCAATTAATAAGTATAATTGCAGCATCTCTATCTTTTTTTTCTACAAATTTTATTCCCTTGTGTTTTTTTTGACCTTTTTGTAGAAATTTTTTTTTAGTGGCATTTTATTTTTTGAAATAAAATTAAGATAAGAAAACGTCTTTGTAGTATTAAAAAAATATAGAATTTGAAATAATTTAAATTCCAAAATTTTATTAAATAAGATTTTTACATTATGTACAACTTATATGCATAACTGTATATATGTATAACTTAGGTTACTTTAGATAATGTTGGAATTGCATTTGTACTTTCATTTTAATATTTATGTTTTTTCATATGCATAGATTAATTGATATTTTCTATTAAAAAAAATAGAGCTTTGAATTAGGATTTGCATAATGAAAACCTTTTCTTTGGTTCAATTATGAGAAGTATTTGAACTAAGAGTTTGAGGAATTACCTCACTTTTGTACCTCTTCATATAATTACAATGAGTCATTTTCTACACTTACTCTTCAAGGCAAAAATAGAATGTATTTTATGTTTTACCTTACTGTTTTTACATGTGTCGTATGGCTGACATTTTCATCGTTACCCGACATTCTACCATACTTTACGTTAATTACAACAGTTCTCTTACAGATATTTTAATAGTTTGATATTTATCTTGTTCCTTGGCTTAAAAACAAAACTGATAGAGGTAAAAGTTTGTCTAAGAAATAACTACTGTTTGGGTATTAAAATTTTTTTTTTCAATGTGTTTTTATTTGTATTTTTTTTCACAGAAAATTTTACATTGTTTGAATTACTTTTCGGCATATTTACCATGAGAATTGAAGCATGACTTGGTTACAATTGCAACATAGTCAATTGCCTGCACCCTAAGCTAGTTCTAGATATTTAACTTGATCTTGCTAAGTTTTTGCCAGCAAGGTAATTCTTGAGAATAGTAGAAACTAATGGAAGTAAGATTAAGCGAAGTCCAAAGTAAAACAAGAATATTAGAATTGATGTCGAAATGAATCGCACAAACAAATGTTTTTTATATAAATGCTGGAGTAAGACTCGTATTTTACAGCTAGTTAGACATTACAAACATTTACATAATCAAACAATGTGATTAGGCTAATTGATAAAAGAGTTAAAGAACCTCACTTTGCATACTGTCAGACGTGCAAGGAGATTTTTTAAAACAGTATTTTTTTTCTAGACCAGCTTTAGTGGATAAGAGTATAATTCTCAGTCACCCAAACTTGTTATTTTTAAATAACCTTTTACACAGTCATTTCTATCCTTTAATTCTATAAATCATTGTGTTTATTGTGGACTATATTAATTATGGTAATGATTCATAGTTTATTGTAAATATTCTCTATATGCATTCTGCCAAGATGTTACTATAAAAAATTTATAACTCTTATGACTGACAAACATGTGAATTTCGAATTGTGCAGTTAGATACAAAATAATATGAAAGAGGCTGCATTATTTCTTATCTTCTAAAAAACTGATATTGATGTTGCTGAAGTATTTTATTTGGTACTATTTACATTAATATCTTTTCTGAATTACACAAATTCAACTATAAATTTGTTTGTTTGCGGCTGAAGACAATGGTCTAAGGAAAAAATAAATGGCCAGATTTTTTTTTAATGTTTCCATTTTTTTTTAACCATGTGTAGAGGACCTCCTTTGTTTCTCTCTTTTTATAAAAGTAAATGTTAAGCTTTTCGCTTGCATCTAGGTATTCAATTTATATCTCCAAAATGTTATTTCTTTATTTTATTTTGAAAAAATATTATTTCATTATATATTCAAAAACTGTTCACCCTTTATTAGTTCATTTTATGTCTATATTTGATTGTGTTTACTGTTTTTTTTTTTTTTTAAAGTGCTGCAGTTGTGCTTGATAGTTTCTAAATTATTATATTTCAACTCATAATGTAATGTGAAGTTATGTTTGTAATATATTTACTAGTCATTTAACTTTACATTTATATAGGGATAACTGTATAGAACTAAATGCTGGTGACTTTAATGGAAAAAATATCAAATCAGGAGACTTTCATGTTACTTTTTTAAATTTATTTCTGAATTGAAACGTAGAAATTAAACAATCATACCAGTTTTCAGAAGTTCACTACTATTTTTCTAAATGTTTAATTGCTTAAAAAAGAGTTAATAAGTACAAAATTTCCTTTCTTAAATATGTTTATATGTAAACATAAAGATTTGTATTTAAACAAAGAGCCAAAATTGGCGATAGCTCACAAAATGATATTCACTCATTGGTTTTATTTATTATTTCTGTTATCTTTTATTTAATTTGTATTTTGCCACTTGATTGAAATTGGAAAAAAAACATAAATAACAATATTGAGTAAAACTGAAGTCCTTATCTCAATTATAAAACTTTAAATATTGCACCTGTTCATGCATTGCCTTGTAAACATAACATAAACAGAGGAATACTACATAAGTTTTTTGTTTAAAAAAAACCTACTGGTTTTAGGAATTTGTTATTGTTTATGCTTCACTTACCGTCTATATGTTCTGTAAGTGTGTAACTATTGTGTTATCTATTACATTTTCTAAACAGTATTTATTTTTCTATAATCAAACAAAAATCGATATTTAACAAAATTATTTTTAACTGTCCAAACTTAATTTTAATTATTAATTTGTTGAATCCTTTTTTTTTTCTCTTTAAATTCATTATAATTGAAACAAGTCTTTGTGAAATTACATTGATTTAGTTTTACTAAAACTTGGAGTGGTTTGTGTAAAAGAAAATATTTTCTTTCCTTGTCTCATATATTTTATTAGCTAAGCTTTGCATTGACAAAGAAAAAAAAAAATGTGTGAATGTATTCTTTTAATTCTCATATGTAACTAAAATTTGATTCTTGCTTTATAACATGCTTCATAACATTTTATTTGATAATTAACTAAAGAACTGTTTAACTTCCAAGTCTACTAAGTTTATTCAATAATTCCCAAAAAAATATTTAAAGGAGGGGGGGGGGGGAAACATATGTTGAAAGTTGTTGTTGGTGGATAAAAATACCTATTTTGTTTTTATGCAGGCATCAGATTCTTCAAATCTTTTGTTACTTTATTATTTTCCTTTTTTTTTCTTCTTTTTTTTTCCTGACCATTTACCAATTTTGTGTTATTTTTAAAATGATGTTGAATGTAATCACAGTTCTGAAAATTTTCTATCAAGCCTTTTTCAGAATCTATTAAAACTTATCAAAACTAACTTTAAATACATAGATTGATAAAGATTGATTTTAGAAGTTTAAATTTTTCAATGTTGCTTGTGTCCATGTAGTCATTTACTTATTTATTGTTATACATTGTATCAAATAAACTGAGTTTTCTTTGATCAGTTTTGCTATTTTAGTGTTTCATGTTTATCAAGTATTTTGTCTTGTTTAATTAAATTACTTCGAGAATAATTTGATCCCTTTTGTTTCGTTTTACCTGTTCATATCTTTGTTAATACTCGACTTTGTTATTAAAAGTTGAGAATTCCTTAAAATCATAGTCTGAACAATGAGATTCTTCAAAGTATTTTTTTTAAATCATAAAAAACTGTTTATATTTTAGTTATGTAACTATAAAAATAATCTTTTCTATTTATATATCTAAACAGCATAGTGTTTTTAGTTTTTGTGTGTGAAAATCTTTTCAGAATGTTGCATTTTTTTTTCCAAAAGTATTTTTTTTAACATAATATGCATTAATAATCTTTATCTTTGACAATCTTTATCTTGGTGTTATTTTCTTTAAAAAAAAATTTTTCCAATAAAGACCTGCAAGAATGTTCCCAAACTCATTTGCACATGCATGAGCGATTCCTCATATATGAAGTTTTTCTTAAGTCAAATGAAGAGAAATTGGATGAAAGTAGAAAAATTCCTAAGTTTCTGAAAATGATGCAATATTTGTTAACATTTAAATCATTTTGGTTTTAGACTGTTTCACTCAAAGAATTATTTGAAATATTGAACAAGAAATTTTTAAGTTAAATAAAAAATAATTTGTTGTGGAAACTATAAATTACCTTATTTTAAAAGTTGACAGATAAGCAATTTTTTACATTTTCAGAGTGTGTTCCATTGCCTACTTTGCGCAGAACTCGGCCACTGTTTAATGTAGAGATTTTTTATATCATAATTACCAATATTGTTTTCCTGTTATAAAAATAATTATAAATGATATACATTTTTTATGTAATTATATATTTCCATAGATGAGAAGAAAAAAAGCTACTGCAGTACTTTCCAGATTCTTCGACATTCAGTCAGGTTTCATTGTTAGGATAAAAAAAACTTTACTTATGTAAATAGTATTGTTTTTGCAATGACTTATGGAGTTTTCATTACTTACAGTTATTTTAAATCTATTGTTAAAGTTGAAATTTTTTCTATTCTAAATAACTTTGATTAAAATTGAATTAAATTTTATTAAATTTCTGAATAACATGGAATTTTATTACATAATTATCGAAACATGGAATTTTATTTTTATTAAGAACAATATTTACTTCATCTTAAACAGTAAAAGATAATTTTAATGTTCATATTAAACAATATAATTATTGTTTTCCAAAAAAATTGTGATGAGGAAGCTGTTTTCCTTCATCTTAATGAGGTTAAACCTTAAATTTGAATTCTTTTTGTATAATCTGTCTTCTGTTGAAAAAGCATGTATACTGTAAAAATTATTTTTACCTTAATTATTTTAAAAATTCTGTTACTCTTTAATGTTAGTTTTATTTTTTCTGTTTTTTGTTAGATTCCTTTTACCAACAGCAGATAATTGATGAAACTACAACTTATCATGTTGCTTTTGTGAATAACAGCGGTCGGAAGACAAAAGAATATTTTTGCAAGTTTTGCTCCTACTCCACAAAATCTAAGCAGCATATGCTTTATCATGAAGTAAAGCATACTGGCGCTAAACCATTTCAGTGCCCTGTTTGTTTCAAGTCATTTTCTAGAAACAATTATATGAAGGTTCATCTGCAGATAGTTCATGCAATGTGAAAAAAAATATAACATATTTTGTCTGTTTACATTTTTCCAATGAACATTTCTCTCTTTTTTTTCTAAAAAATTTTAATTATTTTGCATTGAGTGTAATAAAATCAGTTATTAAAAAAAATCTTTAAGTGTTCCTTTTTAAGAGCATAATTGTAAATATTAGAAGAATCTTTCTTTTCCTGAACGTTATTTATTTTCAATATTTCTTGTGTTCAATTTTGCATTAAGAATTATTGTACCAAATTTAGTTT
This sequence comes from Parasteatoda tepidariorum, assembly GCF_982258835.1. Classification (NCBI taxonomy): domain Eukaryota; kingdom Metazoa; phylum Arthropoda; class Arachnida; order Araneae; family Theridiidae; genus Parasteatoda; species Parasteatoda tepidariorum. The sequence continues at coordinate 30,802,926 of NC_141755.1, forward strand.
TTGCATTATAAGACTTGCCACACTTTCCTCAGCTTTTGTTTTAATAATTTAAACTTTTGTTTTTAATTGACAATTTAGTTGGCTCAACTAAAGTCTATGAAGACCGCTCTTATTTGAGTAATTTTTTTATTTATATCATATATATTTTTTTAGTTATTTTAGAGCATTTGATTAAACACTGAAAATTAAAAATATTTGCAAATATTACAAACAGTTTTAATTTTCAGTGTCTTATTTTTATTATATGTTTTTTTTTTTTAATTTCTCTTTCCCATTTGTTATTTTTTTATACGCATCTAATTCATAGATTAATGTAATTACATACATTTTTTATCGGAATAATAAAATCATATTCTTTTATTAAATTATATTTTATTGTATATTAATTCACTCAAGATATTTTATTTTTATGATGTATTTAATGTGTGTACATTTTATTTGTTTTCTGACATAGTACGTTTAGTGCTGTTAAATGTGTATTCTCTTGACTTCTAATGAATCGTGAGAAAATTTCAAACTGACATTCCCATATGCTTAATGCTCTAAGATATTAAAGTTTTATTATATTTTTAATTATTACTTTTTGTATTTCTTTGATTATGCATATTTTATTAAATCTTTTTGTTTTCAGTGAGACTAGATGAAGATTATTTCTATTCTGCTTTTATTTTTGTGGCTGGCTATCCGGACCGTATAAGAAAATATTATTGCAAACTCTGTTCTCATTCTACTATGCAAAAACAACACATGATTAACCATATTGTTACACATACTGGTGATCGCAATTTCAAATGCAATCGATGTGAGAAAACGTTTACTCGAAAAAGCAGTTTACTAAGGCATTGTGCTAAAAGTTGTTTTCAAGAGAGTAAATAAAATATCAAAAGCAATTTTTTTTCTTTAAGAATTAAATGGACAATTTTTTAATTTTTTTTTTGTATACAGTAGTATATATCTAACTTTGTTTATTTTTATTTCTGTACGAAAAGTAAAAATAAAGGGTTGTTGAATGGACAAGGCTGTATAGAGCTGAAAGCTTTGTGCATACACAAATATATAAGACCAAAGAATTTTTGCAACGCAGTCAAAAAGTAGTATAAAAAAAAATTTTCATTAATACAATAACATTATTCCAAAAATGGTTTAAAAATTCTTTAAAAAATGTGGAAGTGAGTTTGTTTTTTATAAATAAACTATAATTCTTATTAAAAAACTGAAAATTGTATATTTTTTTATTAAAATAAATTTTTTATTTAATTTAAATTTTTATTAAAAGAATTTCTTTTTAATAATTTAAATTAGTTTTTTTTTTTTTTTTGCGTTTAAATGTTGTATGGTTATTAAACATGGAATGTCACTTATAATCTTTATTAGATTAGCTGTTTTTGTAAGTATAATTTATTAAATTATGTGTATAATAAGGACTAGACTTTCAACTGAAAATTCAATCTTTTATCACTGTTTAATACCTGCTCTACATTATGTTCAAAGATTATATTGGATTATATAAATTGCTCTCAAGGTGTTATTTAGGAATTTAATGCTCAAAATATCTTTATAAATAGATAGCTTCTAAGTTCTAAAATGCGACATTTTTATCTATACAGATATGTAAAAATAAAAAATTTTGTACAAATGCACTCTGAATATAAATAAAATTCTAAGATTTATTGAAAATATCTAATATCTGTCAGTTCAATTGCATGTTTTTATCATTCATTCTTTTGTTGCTTTCATCATTATTCATTCTTGTCAAGTTTTTATCATTATTTATTCATCTGAATTTAATTTACATTTTTGATATGTTTTTCTCCTAATTAACAACTTCTCCTTATTAATCTTCTGTAATTTCTGCTAAAATTATGCAAACAGTTTATACTTTAAGAATTATGTATGGGTATTTCATTTCTTCTTTTAAAAAATAATTTAATGCTATTAGTCCTATGTCATGACACTCAATCATGACACTTCAATTAAATATTTTCAGCAATTATTTCACTTTTAATTTTTACTTAATTTTGTTTCTTGAAACACTTTTCATTTTGTAGCATAACATATTGGAAGTAAGTAAATACTGTTTAGACATTTTGCTTCTATTCTCAGTAGATCTAGTTGTTGCTAATTTTTAACTTTTTTATTCATTTTGATGTATGTAAGAAAGATGACTTTCTATTGATCTCCACACTTGTTGCATTATTGAGGATTAATTAATATTACTTCTATTTATTTATTATTATTTATTTATCTTTTTTTTATTTTATTTTTTTATGTTTACATCCATTTTAGGAATTGCAGAAATTTATAATATTATTTAAAATAGTTTTGATCTTTTATTTATGAAATTTGTTTTTAATTTTATTAAATTTACTTCCTTTCATATTTAGTTGTTGTAAAAAAAATATTTATCTTGAAAATTAATGTCTTGTCATCTATATGTGGGTAGTTATTTGATTGTTTGACATTAATTTGGATACTATCCCATTATGTATTTGTCCATAAGCTGAGAAATGATTCATTTGTGTAATTTACTTTCAGTATTAAATTGTGATCAATAAATAAATCACATGTGCCTTTTGTTAACTTTTAAAAGCTCATTATTGCAGTTATAATTTCAAATGTGTATGGTACATGGCTGGATAAATTATAAGAATTATACAAAATTCATTTTTCCGCATAATATTTTAATTTGTTGCTATGTGTTATAATGTCTTCTTTATTTCTCTATTTTTTTTAATTGCCAGTAGTGGTTAAATACTCCTTGTTTAAATATTTATAATTTTAGTTATATTTTATGAGTCCCATTTTTCCCATGCATAATAAATTATTATTTTGATAAGTATTCTGGTATTTTGGTTTGCAATTTATTTATTTTTTGTTGGTTTATTTAAAATATACTTATTTGCAAATTTTCAAGAATTAATGGAAGCAATTCCAGAACTTAAAGCTTTGCAACTAATTAGTATATGCCTTTTATAAAAACTAGAGCTTATTAAATTTGAAATTTTTAACATTTTTTAAATGATCACATTATTTTTTATTTAAAATACATTTTCGCTTCATAGTTATCTCTTTTAGATTATTTCTTTGTTTATTTCCTCTTCTTTTGCCGTTTGAATTAAACTGACAAACTAGTTTTGGGGCAATGAGGGGGGGGGATGCAAGTAAAATTTAGCTGCATTTAGTAGGAAACATTTGTTATTTATTCTATCTAGATGTTTTTGTTTCATAATTTTGTTACTACAACTTAATAATCTCAAATAATTGTACCAGTTCACTGTTTGAAGTTGTGATTAACTTATGTTTGCTGCAGATTATATGTTTTTCATAAAAAATTATACAACTTCTTCATCAATATTTTTGATAGATTTTTAAAAGGAAGGAAAGTTATCATTATATTAAATATGTTTTTTTCTCTTCTTCAGTTTATTGTGTTTCAAACTTCATATTTTCTCATTTTTAAAATTATTTTTTATTTAGCATGCTCATTGAAACAAAATTATATTAAAGTTATTTTATTTAGTTTAAAAATATTTCATTTTCTCCTGAAATATATAATTTATAATATTTATTATTTTTAATTTATACTTTTTATTTATGATTATACTATTTAAATTTTTTATTTTGAAGTTTTTTTTTTTATGAAAGGCTTTAAGGCAATATAATGAAAAACCATCACACTTTAAATGTAAGGTGATATTTTTATATTAAATTGTTTTTTAGCATTGTTTTTTGTTATTTTGATAAGTATTGTAGTTAGTTTGTAGGATTTCCTCCAGTTGGCAGCCTTTAGTTTACATGAAAATCATGGCAATTTCACTAAAAATACTTTCCTAAACGATTTGAAAAGTGTCGCTGATCATTCTATTGCCTCAAAACTCTCTTTCAAATATAACTTACTAGAAATATTTTATAAAAAAAATATGCATGTGTTATTTCATGTTCATTTTAATGTTTTTTGTGAATAATATGCTATTTTAATTACTTATGTGAATTTGTAACAGTTATTCATGATTGTTAGGATAAGTTTTGCTGATCTTAAGCCAATGCCCTCTATGCTAATTTTGAAATTGATGCAAAGTGGGACTATGAAAAAAGAACCACATTTTAATGAAAATGAAAAACATTTGCGATTGTATTTTTTAATAATTGATAATTAATTTTTTTATAGTTAAAAAGTTACCGAGAGTCTAATAAATTAAAAGTGGGCTCTTAAAACTTGCAAAAGTATAGAATTATCAATTAATTTTTATAATTCTCATCAATATCTCGCCAAATTTGGATTTTTTTAAAACGTTTAACAGAGTTTTTTTAAACTAATTTAGCTATATATCTGCTTTAAAGCTTAGATATTTCTTTATAGAGAGATGGTTTCTATAGTTTAAAATTATTGGGGCACTTTGAAAAGACGCTTACAGGAAGTGCCCAGATCGTAATGCCACCAAATCAATTAAAAAATGTTCTTTTATTTAATAAAAATATAAAGGTATCAAAATAGTTCTCTCCTGCTTAAATATTTTGCTTCCTGCAAGATTTTCTGACATGTCCTAGATGCCTTTTTGACTTTGTCAACTGTGTAAAAATGTTGTTCTTTCACAGGAAATTTTAAGTGCAGGAAAAAGAAGTTGGTAGAACTACATCAGAATTGTAGAGTAGTTTGAAGTCTGTTGACACTTTTGAATTGGTCTGGTTTCAAATCTCAAGGTTAAGAGAAGAGCAAGTTGCATTGTCATGATAGAGCTTTCAAAGGTCAGGCCAGGCACAATGAATCCTTTCTTTGAGTCCTTTGACTAGGTCCACCTAGAATTTGATGTTAGTAGTTATGCAGTCAGATGTTCCTCTTAATTATAAAAGCAGGATAAGCATGGTCTTGATCTTAGATTTGCTCATTCTGGCTTTTGTTCTAGACTTTGTTTCGAGTTCATACTCTAAACTTCAAGACTTGTCTCCATTGTCTAAAGATTGAATTTCAGTCCCAGAGTTACTGACATGTTTTAAATTGGTGTAATTTTTTGTCATCCATCGACACTTCGGGCACTCTGTTGGCGTGCTCGTTTATCATCTGTAGATTATTGGTTACTATTTTGTAAATGATAGTTTTTATCATGTTTGTGCTTTTAAAAGAATACTCAAACGATATTGTTAATGTGCTTCCTGTTTAAATTTCATCATGGACCTCTTTACAGCTTTCAATTTATACCTTCCAATAGACTTGGTGTTTTAATAAATATCAACAAAGGCTTTTTTCGTCACAGGGAAACATTCCATTGTGGACTTGCTAATTTTCAAACAAAAGTTTATATCAAACGTTTGCTCCAGAAAGTGTTGCTTTATGGTTTGCATGCAAGATGAAAATAAGTTTCACAAAAATTTTTGCTACTCCCTGGATGGTTAAAGTTTATTGAGTGACCATATGTGTACAAGCTGACTGCCTTAATTATGGATCAAAACTGGTCTTCCTAGTAAAATATATGACATTACTTTCTGGGCTCTCCCTGTAAATTGCGGCATTCTTATATTGCTTTGCGAAAAGGCTTTGATAAATTCCTTTAATATATTCTTCCATAAAGATCTCTTCTTTTTTTTTTTTTTTTTGGATATTAATTTATTTCTCAATTTTCTTTTTTAATTTTTAGTTTCACATAATTTATCTGATAAATTGAAAAAAATTACAAACTTAACTAAACAAAAAAAACTTAAGTTAACTTAATTTTATTAAAAGTTTTTGTTTGCATCTTATATTTTTTACTTTTTAACCCTAGACAGCATTACCTGTGTCATTTTTTAGTAGTTTCAATGAAAAGACTGATTGACAGCTGCTTAAAAAAAAAAACTTGCTCAGTCTAGGGTTGAAAACTATATATTAACTCACTTTTTCTGTAGTCAATTTATTATTAATATCTTAATTCTAGTTGTGTTAGCCTGGTCCACTGCAAATGGTTTAACACGGAAACATCCTATTTATGTGTGCCAACTATGTCCATACTCTACCCCTAGGAGATATAATATGCGTACTCACCAAGTCAAGCATACTGGGGAACGTCCATTTAACTGTTCTGAATGTGGCAAATTTTTCACGCAGAGAAGCAGTTTGAATTCACATCGTCGACGTGCTCATTTGCAATTGACTGAAGGTAATATTTTCTGAAATAATTTGTTTCTATTTCCTCTCAAATAAATTAAAAAATTATTGTGTGGACACTGGTAAGTTAACTCTATATCGGATACATAACTTTTTCTTGTAAGTGGCGACTGAAAATATAGATATTTTGCTTTAAGGGCAATTCAATATTTATATCAATTGATTATTTAGTAGTTATTCCTTTGCATGTTATGAAAAATATTAATTTGTCATGAAAATTGAAAGACAAAGTACGTGCATAATATTACTGAATTGGAAAATCATTTGAAGTTTTTCAAGCTTTTTCTTCTTTCGGGAAATTAGATTATAACAGATTTTTAGCTTTTTTTCTCTTTGTCTTGCATATTTAATTTAAAACTACATTTGTTTTGAACATGTTTTTGTTTTTCTTTAAATATATGTATGTATATATGTATAAAGTCAAAAATATAGAATCGCTAAAAATTTATGAAAAGAGAAGAAACATTGCAAAAATGAAATATTTAAGAATTTTATTTTAAAAAAATTAAAAGTTTTTAAACAAATTAATGACAGATGTAATCTCATCATCAGCTCGTAGGATTATATGCTAAAAAAAAGAGTGTTTTCTAATATTGTATTAATATAGCCAAAGCAAAATATACCAATACAATAGTGTGAGGAGCACACAAAAAATTTGAAATAAAACATATCAAGCGAAAAATAGATTTTATTTTATTTATTAAGTATTTAGCTAATTAAATATTATTGAGCCAATAACCTTTATATGACCTATTAAATCCTATATTTAAAAAAAAAAATTGAAAAAGCTATCGAACATTAGCTCAAATAAGCTGGAATTTAAAGACTTCAAGCTCGAGCCTCTAATTGTGTACTCTACAAAATGCATTTTCAATTCAAAGTTCAAACTCATTAAACAATTTTTTAATTGTTATTATACTTGGACTTTAACTTATATTCATTTTCTAATTTCCTTCAATCTGCAAACTGTCTGATATTTCAAGTACCAATTAATATTGGAAAAACTATTTAGTGATAAAATTGAATAACTATTCATTCAAGTTTAACCTTTTTATATCATTTCGCTTGTTCCATTTAGTTATCGACTTGCAATCTGGTGCTTAGATAAAATTTCTTTTTAAAAAAAGTCATTTCTGATAAAATTTCTTCATAAAATGCTACCATAATTATGATTTTTAAACACTAATAATTTTTGGTCCAAAAGAGAAGTTGTTATAATACTTTGCAACAAGTTAATTGGTGTATAACATTCTGTTGCATGATTTTTAGTCTGTTAGAATTCCGTCCTGCAACACTTTGCCTTTGGGAAATTCTCTTAAATGATAGCTTTGTCCATCTAACATTCTCGAGAATGTTGTTCTCCATCAAAATTCATATAGTTAAAGGTAACAATTTTTTTAAACTAAGTTTTATTTATAATAAAAATATTTATCCAGCAAATCTTTTTAAAACCAATCAACTTGCATTTTATTTTAAATTTTGGTTATTATCTTTTTTCTACTTTTATTGAAGCAAATTTTTAATTTGCAGCATTTTTTTTTCTTTTTGTTATTTGAAATTTCAGGTATTTTCATTCTTTTAAATTTTCTAAACTGTCTTATTGTTTTATTTATTGCAGAAGATGCTCTTCGAATGTTACAGGAACACCAAAACAGTTTTGACATTAAAGCATGAAACCTTATTTTTGTCCTATAATATTCCTGCCATTTATATCATTTCTGAAAACAACCATGCTAATTCAGAGCACAAACTACTTCATTTTCTACTCTTCTTTTACTTAACTTTTATATAAAAGACTTTCTTTTTTTTTCTAAATATCTACAATGTATTCTAAAAACAATGGATTGTTTTGAAAATGTATCTAACTGTTTGTGTTAATATTTTATATCTGTTGTATTTTTATGAATTATTTATGTCAACTGAACTGAAAAAAACTCTAATGAGCTTAATGTGTAACATTCTTAAAGTTTATCATAGCATTAAAGATAATCAATATTTTGGTTTTTATTATATTTGACTGTTTATATATATATATATATTTTTATGTTTATTAAAATGTTTGTATCATTTTCACATCTATGTTAAAAGCAAAATTTTGTCTATTGTAATGGGTTTTTGTTTAAAATATTTTTGTTGAAATTGACAAGAGTGTGTGATTTATATTCTTAGTGTAAATGGAAAATGTGGGAAAATTTTTTAGAGATAAAATTATTAAAGTTACTTTCATTTATTTCGATTGTTTCATCATGTTAAAGAACGGAAAAGTTGTGCAATTGAAAAATAGAAAATTGATGTCATACTTCTATTAACTGAAGTTTGTTTTTTTTATGAAAGTGTTTATAATGTATTTGTGCAATTTATTTTAATCAAAAATATGCTGTGAATTTCTCTTCAAATGTTCTAATTTCACAAATTTTTTTTTTGTTGAGTTTATTTAATTTGATAAAAACACTTAATATTTTTTTTAAAGAAATTTTATAATTAATACAATAATAATAGTGAAAAAGTTTTAGTGCATTCGTATATTTTAGAAGATCTTAATTTATACATATTTTTATGTAAGATATATTTATTTTTTTAACCTTAATTTATTTCGTTTTTACGTTCATTTAGAGATTTATTTATTGCTTTTTATATTTCTGTTTAACAAAAAAAAAATTTCCATGACTGTTTAACTATGAGGTTGTTTATCTGTTATGTAAGATTGGGAGATTTTGAGCTGTGCTTTTATAAAAATTAAAACATATAAGAGGGCCAACATTTATTACGTAAGCTTATTTTATTTTGCAAGATTTCCTTTACATGCATTTTTTCCCATATTTGTGTTTGAACAAAAAGAAAGAAAGTGAAGGTCACATTTGCTTTATTTTTTTATGTCTTCTCCCCTACAGTGCATAATTCACAATTAAGTTAATTTAGAATAGTAAACCTATAAAAAACATTTATCAGTTTAGATTAATGAATAAAAGTGTATTGCAGATATATATATATATATACAGGGTTCCCGCAGCCTTGAAAAAACCTTGAAAAGTACTTGAATTTCATTTTGATTTTCAAGGGCCCCTAGAAGTACTTGAAAATGATATTAAATCCTTGAAAAATTCAAAATGACCTAGAGAAGTATCGAAAACTCAGGAAAACAGCCCTATTTCCAGCATTTCTGTGTTTAACTTTTTGACGCACGTTAGTTTGAGAGAATGACTTTCCTGCCTTTCAGATGACGACGCGTACTGTTTGATTTTAGGATTTTATGTATGTTTGGTTGATTTTAGGAATTTTAAATATTGGGAACTGCGCCAGATTCTAACAAAATCTCAATTCTTATTTAGGTAATTTTAATATCAATCATCGATCTTCGTATTAAACTCATTTAAAAGCTATGTGTTACGATTCGTTTTCGCGTGATTAAAAAATTGTACTTGCAATTCCCATTAAAGCAAGTTAAAAATCTAATATCGCGATTTGTACTTAAGCATTTTTAAACCCCAACATCGCGATTAGTTTTTCCGCAAGTTTAAAATCCAATGTCGCTATTCGCATTTTGCAATATCAAGCATCGATGTTGCAATATCAAACATTGATGTTGCAATATCAAACATCGATTTTCGTATTTATACTCTATTTGAAAACTACTCGTTACGATTCGCGTTCATGTGACCATGTCAAGTGCGTATGATCGATGCTACTGAAAAAAAATTAATTCAAGTATGAGTGGTTAATTAAAACAGTCAAAGTAACCAAAATTATTAGTAAGAATCTATCAGAAGATATTGAGGTAAAAGTTGGCAACTGATTCAATTTAAAATGGTTGGCCCGTAGTAAATTTAAAATGATAATTAAGCCGCAACATCCAATAATTGATTAATTTTCTTTAATAGAACAGTGGTCAAAATTTCAAAATTATATTTAAGAACAATTTAAATTTCACTGTCTAAATGCTTCTGCCACTTTAAATATTAAATAAAATCTCCCAGCAGAGTTGTTTTTAAATATCTAATTGATCTGTCCTGCCCGAATTTTTGCTTATTCAGAGGTTGTATACCTAGCTTAAAATAGGCCTTGTGCAAAATTCAAATCTGACGTTTTTATGAATCATGAATTTTATTCTTGACTTGATGCCAATCACCCTTGCTTTTTTTATACTTAGATCACTTTCCGAAATCAAGAGAGCAATGGAAGTCTTATTTTTCAGTACTGCTATTATCGTCTAACATTTATCGTCAACTAACTATTATCGTCAAAACATTTTAGTTTAAAATGTAAAATTTTAGTCTATCTTTTACTAAAATTTAAGTCCTTGAGAATTTTATAATAAGTCTTAAAAAGTCCTTGAAAAGTACTTGAATTTTATTTCTAAAGTAGAGCATGAACCCTGTATATAATTTAGAAAACTATTATAATGTTAGACAGAAAAAATATTTTTATTGACAAATTATTATTTAATGCTCATATATAAGCGTAATTGGAAGATAAGCTAAATATTTGCTTATTTTTGTTGACAAGTAAAGAGAGGAATCAAAAACATACTTACTTAATAATGTGAATTACTTCCAATATACTAATTTTTTAATATCTTCAGTGGAAGATATTTTCTTAATTTCATTTTTATTCCAAATACTCTTTACTTTTATTTAAAATTTGGTCATTTTGTTTTATTATTATTATGTAAGGGTTGCCCAAGTTAATAGTTTATATATGTGTTAACATAAGAAACACAGTAGCAATAGAAATGCCACTTGTCATAGTTATTAAAAATGATAGAAGAAGTGCACTACAGGCTGTTTATAACTGATTAGCAGATTCATGTGAGAGTATGTAAATTGAACGTCAAATCATGCAAAAGACAGATAGTACCAGAATAGAACAACTGACAAAAGTCAGGTTTTTCATAGGAGAAATTAATTGCAATATTCCTTACTTAACTTAGTGTGTTGCTCAAATATTACTAGAGCAGTTTTTTTAATCATTTCATTAAGAGTACCAATGCATTCATTGGAGAGCACAGTGTTTGGCTTGCTTGCTCTGGTATTGGTTTCATGCTGGATATTGATGACACTCTTTCGTTTGTTTGTTTTTTATTATTATTTAGTCTCATTGCCATTCTTCCTAGACAGTACTAGCCGCAAATAACAATCACTTGATGATAAATGCTCATGTTACTCTAAACTTTTTGTAGTCGCTAAAAATTGTAGTGCTGCATATAGTTCTATTCTAGTCACATCAGTCTTTAGCATAGCTTAACATTATTTTTAAATGTTTTCACGGGAATGCCCTTATAAAACTAGTTGATGCTATAGTATGTCCAATCTGGATTAATCTTTCTTAGCTCAACTTTACATTCTCTTCAAATGCTCTCATTTTATTAGGTTAATCAGTATTGCGGTGCATATTTATTACCCCGAATGGTGGTGCTGTTCTCACTTTTGTATTTCTGATTTTATCACAAATGTCCACTTTTCATTTTGGCAACCCTTATAATTGATTCTTTTCTTAAATTGAAAATATTTATATTATTCTATTAATAAATATCTTATTACTCTTACCACAAAATTGCTTTGTATTTTCGTAAGGCATTAAAAATTTAGTTTATTATTTCAAATGTAAGAAAATGTGTTGCCATTATTTTCTATGAAAGAAATGTTAATAGAATTGAAATTTTTTCAAAAATTGATTGTTATGAAAGTTTAATAAAATGATACTATTATTTGTTTTGATTCTTAGAAGAGTAGACTAATAAAAAAAAATTTATGAAGACTTGATTTTAATGTTGTCTTTATCAAAATAAAAAGTTTTACGAAGCCAATGATGATAATTCTCTGAGGCTAATATTTTTAAATTAAAGGTAATGTATCTGTCCATTTTACAAGTATGTTTAACTTTTGTTATTTTAATTTTTTTAATTAATCAATAACTCTTCTCATTTAATTTTCCTGAAGAGTATTTGTTTATTGCTTTATATTTCTATCATTATTTTATTGTGCATCTTTTAGATTAATAATTTTGAATATATTTAATTTGTTTAAGCCTCTAAAAAAAGCAAAAAAGTTATCTTGTTGCTATTGTTAGTTATTTTGTTTCTAATTCAAGTTTAAATTTTGTATGTTTTTCACTGTTTAATTGGCCACCTATTAAAAAAATGTTTGATTTATACTTTTTTTTCTAAGTCTTCTCAAATAACTCAAACTGTTAGATTTTTTTTAATTAATTTTTTTATTCAAATTCCGATTTTGGAACTGTCTGACCTCCTCTAAGATTCTTAGTTTTTAAATTTTATGTAATTTCAGGTTCTCTCAGTTTTTGATTTCTGGGGCTAAGGCCAAAAAAAAGTTATACCGCACCTCTAACTTTCTCAATATTGAAGGTCTGAATAAAATTTTTGGGAAGTACCCATAGTCTCTTTAAGATTTCTGTCTCTTTAAAACTTGCAAAGCAGCAATTTTGTGCCAAAGGCATTTGGTATTAAATTAACATATTTCTGGATGTTAAACCAATTGTTAGAAACTTCACATTTTCAACTGAACATTTTTAAAAACTACTTTTTTTTTTATATTTACTCAGTACTCCATAATCTTTAAAACCTGCAATGCATCAAGTTCTTGTTGGTACCAAAGCTTGTCTCCAAAAGCAGTTAGAACTCTTAAAAAAAATTTTTTTTTTTGATGGATATAAATTGTTACTAACTTTTAACAATTTTATGTTTACAATTAATCATTTTTTAAAAATGATATTATTTTTGCTAATGTCATGCAAAAATATGCATAACATATTTCCTATCAGTTAAAAACTAGCATTAATTCAATCCTTTTCTCAATAAATAATTCATAAATATAATTGTAAATCTTTTTATTCAATAACCTTGATTTGATTCGGAATAAAATCTATTTTTACAGATTTCTTCTGCATCTGCCTAACACATTTTATTTTATAACTGTTGCTGAACAGCAGATCCAATTTTTTGGGGGTTTACGACTACTGTTATTTCTCTTTTTAAAAAAATTTGAAAAAAAAATACCATGTTCATTTAACTTCTGTGAAAGCTATTCATCGTTTAAATTTTTATTACAACTTCAGTGTGACCCATAATTTTTGTCAAATTTTTTTATGTTGATTTTATTTAATAATTTTTTTTTTTAGTAAACACTGTATCTAATTATGACAAAAATGTTTAAAATATGTACTATATTTTTGTTCTTTACATATACACAGTAATTTTTATAGTGCACGGTAAAGTTGGATTAAAATCCTTTAATAGAAAAATATTTCTAGCTTACATGTGGTATTGAAATAGTTTAATAAACTTTAAAATCAATTACCAAAACTGCAATTTCCCAAACACAGTCCTAATTTTTCATTAATTTGATACATTTATTTTCCTATTTGATTAAGGAGGTAATGTATAACAATTTTAAAATTAGTTCACAACTGTATCATAATTGGTGGCTTCATAACAAACAAAAAGTTGAAGATTTTGAAATATTTAAGGAGGGGAAAAAATGCCATTTAAAATTTAATGCACATCATTTAATATTTTCCATCGTTATTTTTTTTTTTGTAGTTTACCAAATGACATTTTATATAAATTCGTAATTAAGTGGATGTATAAATGAAGTGAAGTTAGAAAGGAGCAATGTAGACAAATAAAACAGTTTAAAAATCTTCAATTTGGGATAACTACAGTGAAATAAAAATTTTTATTTGTTTATTTATTTTTTGTAGTTTTCGTAATTTAGAGTCTTTGAAAACAGCAATCGAAATTTTGAAAATTTAATTAGAAATTTGTCTACTTTTGTTGTTTTCCCACATAAATGATTTTTATAAGATTGAAATTTAAATAGTTTTAAATTGCATTTTAATGATTTGTAACATTCTGGAATTTTGTTTTATATTATAAAAGTAATAAATCTTGTATTTTAAAAGTATCCATATTTTAGAAGCATTAAAACATGCACTACATTAATAGTTTTTTTTAATAAGTTTATTTTATTTATCTTATCAAGTGAACTTTATCTCTTTTTGCACTATTTTATTATTTATTCTTAATATTAATTTTTTTATTTTTAGGTTTACTTGTTCATTCAAATTTAGACTTTTCTCTGCCTTTTAAAATGTATACATGTGAACATTGTGAATACTCTTCTTCTAGAAAAGATAATGTAATCACTCACCAAGCTAAACACAATAAAAGTCGTTCTTTCATCTGTTCTTTCTGCCAAAAGAAATTCTCTTACAAAACAAGTCTGAATCGCCATATTAAAATTGTACATTTTGTCTGATAATCTGTATATTTCAATGTAAATGTTAATCTTAATAATTCATTTAAAACAACTTCTTTTGATTTTCTATTTTAAATTCTTTTGATTGTTTATAATATTTATTTTTGACATGTGTCAAATTTGATTTAAGGTATTATTAACACATGTTTTCATTAAAAAAAATATTGCAGCTAAACTCTAGTTATCCAGATAAATTAAAGAGAACACTCATAGTTTTCACACCTTAAACGGAGGGATCCTTTTTTTCAAATATCCATATCAATAAGTCACTAAATTTGAATTATTTTTTGTAATATGTCTGTGTATTAATTGTTATTGATTTAATGCTTTTTTATTATTTTACTATTTATAATATTTATTATTAATATTTAACTATTTTTCAAAATGCAAATGTAATTTACTGCACAACTTTTATTTTAATCAAAATAAAATTTTGCTTCTAAACCTGTCTACCAAATTGTATCAAAACTGAAAATAATGTTTGGAAACAAATCTTTATATGTGTAACTGTGTTAAGTTAAAGAAAAAAATTCTATATATTCCTGATGTATTTTATTTTTACATTGTCCTCTTGTGCCAAATTTATTCAACTTTTTCCCCCATTTGCTTTTACATTAATCTTAGTTTATAACACCGTTTGTCTTCATTACTTTAAGTTTATGTCATTTGAAATAGAATGTAGAAAAGATTGCTTTTGCTACTTTTTTCGAATGTCAACCTTTTTAAAACAAATCATTATAATGAAAAGTGCAATAACTTAATTTGCTTCACTCTTTTTTTTTCTTCTTTTTTTTTTACTAAATAAATCACTATCACTGTATTGTAAAGTTTTGTGACTATGAATGCAACATATCTGGAAATGGTATCATAATTTTCACAAGATAGATCCAAAAATTTAAAATCACCTTTTTGCATTGGAAATCAAAGCATAGTTTGTTTAAAGCCAGCTTTTGATTTTTGGACACAAAGCATTACTCTTATTGTAAGAATGAATACTGAAAAATATACATGCTTCAATAATTTCATGATGAATTTTGAAATTCAGAATGAATTTATTTCTTTCTCTCACAAAAAGATTGATCAGATCCTGTTGTGTTGTAGAATCCCTATAAATGAGATATATTAGATAAGTTGGTCAGAAAAAGAATGTACCCTCCAACAAATCCTTTTTTACGAAGTTTGCTGTAGATATGTTTCTTCAAAGATCAATTAGGCCATGAAAGTTTTGCATGCATCCAACTTGAAAGAAAGATTTGAAGAAAACTTTGGAATTTAAGCATCCTTAATCTTCTGGGCTGCTTAAAGTATTGAGCTTTTTTGATCATGCACAATTAATTGTCTCTCTACTGACCTATTTCGTCAACAGCCATGTTTGTCTCCTATCTTGCAGCAACCTGGGGATGACTGTGTGGATCACCCCCTTTCTGCCTGACGCCGAAGGGAGGATTTAATGCCTAGCCTCCCAATACTCTGATAATCGGGACACTAGGGAAGTTTTGTCTAGTTTTATCCCTTATTCCTTTCTGATTTTTTTCTTGTATAATTTTGTTTTATATATTTCTTCTTGTTACTAGTTTCTTTATTTGTGTGTATATCTTCGTCTCTTAGGAAAAGATCTGTATTCACTCTCACCTTGTGCATTTGAAGTTTTTTTTAAAAAAAAAGAACACAAAACAAAATATTTCTTTCTTAACTCATCAGCTCCTGTTTGGTACACAGAAATTAATGGGTGCATTTTAAAGGAGTGTGTCTCTTTAAAATTTATGAAATTGTTAAGCTTTAGTTAGTGATTTTTTTTTTTTGCCTTGATAGTCACTTTATTTTTAGAATTGGCAAAAAAAGCAATATTTTTTTATATCCTTGTTCAATAAATGTAAATGTTTCTTCAAAGTGAATGGCAGTTGCTTACACATTATTTGTTTTGTTTTGAATAAATCACAAATATTATTTAATTTTATGACACATAAAACTATATATTGATGATTGATAGATTTCGTAACATAAAATTAGGAGAAAGCATATGTTTTAATTATGTAAGAAATAACACTGTATTTTCCAGTGTAAAGGGAATTTCTTCTTATTTTTAAATATATAACTCTTATATAAAAATATTTAAATTTTGTAAAGTTAGTAACATTGTGTTTCAATTTTCTAAATTTCTTCATTTTTAACTTGTGTTTCATTTATTTTTTAATGTTTCAGGTGCCGCTATTGGTTTCACAAAAAAGTCAGTAAATCATCCTGAGGGTGGCAAAATATCAGTGTTTGTGTGCTCATTTTGCAGCTATACCAGTCTTCAATTGTCTCACATTCGCTCCCACCAAGTAAAGCATTCTGGTGCTCGGGACTATAAGTGTCCTTATTGCAACAAGTTGTTTTCATTCAACAGCAGTCTTCGTAGACATCTTTGTTTAGTGCATTCATTATCAAAAGATGTAGCAGCAAAATATTAGCAAAAACCTTATCATTATTTCTTTACTTCTTCATGATGAATTTCTTATTTATGATATATTTTTGTAACTTTTTTTTTTAGATTTAGAATTACAAAATATTCCACAACTCTAATTTTCATTTTTTTTTCTAATATCAAATATTATACCTTTTGAATAAATCATAATATGCATTTTTTTACATTGGTCTTTTGAAGAATTGAGAAAAAACGTATTACCCTTTGAATTTTATAGAGAATAACTGCTTTTGGTTCTTGAGCCACTAAAATTAATCTGAATGCATGTATAGTATCACTCAATGTACATTCTTTAATGAACATGCTTTCTAATTTGTAACACTTAAAAACTGTTGTAACTTTAGCTGTGTTTCTGATGATTATTTTAATTTACAACAAAATGTATAATGAAAAAGTTTTAGTTGATTTAATGAATCATTGTTTAAATTAAATCTAACAGTGACAACTCTAAATTGTCACTATTTCAAATATATTTATTATGCAGCAAATCTTTGTTTATCCTAATATATACTAGTATTGTAAATTTCAAACATTCTTTGTTTGTTTTTTTTTTATCTCAAAATCTAGTAAAAGTCTGTTATAACAATTATTTACTGCAGCAAACGGCTATAGTGAGCTTGTCGTAAACAAATACACAATATTTAATGATAACATAGCATTAAAATTGACTAAACAATGAGGAAAAACATTTATCTTTCTCTCTCCTACTTTGAACAACTGTTTTGATTTAAAATAGACTGTTTTGCCTACATATTGTAGACTAAATTGGGAGTTATTGCTAAAACTATTTGCAATAGCTGTTGACAACAATAACACTGAATATGAATTTCAATAGTAAGCTGTGAAAAGAGGAAAAAAGAGGGCAGTATATATATATATCTGTATGTAACAAAAAGCTCATTCTTTGAAGCACGCAGTAAGATTTTTGAAAATCTCAGATAAAATTTCCATTTGTTAGAAAAGAAATAACTTATCCCGTGGTTGCCCTCGCCTAACTTTATTTACTTAAAAGGTTAAACATATAGTGAACTTATATTCATGTTACCCTTTTTTGTATCTCCTTTCCATTACAAAGGAGATTATTAATAAAAATGTCCTCCATTTTGTCCTTTTTCACTTAATAGAAAAATGTATCTCCTTTGAAAAGTACTTATTGCAATAGTGAAAGGCTTGTAATTTTCAGCTCTCTATAAACAGCAGAAGCACAATATATATTATACTGCTATATAAATAATGTTTTTGCTGTTTGGCTACCCAATATTCCACTATTTGGCCTAATAACTATGAGTTACATCCCTAATTTTATATGGTTTTTATTTACTTTGTATTAATATACAAAAATTTAAAAACATGCAACGTTATTATCAATTATTCCTTTAGTTTTCTAATATTATGTTAAAACAAATCCTTCTCAAACCAATTCAACTTCTCCTACAAATCTTTGTTGCTATCTCGCTTCTATCAATAACATAAAGTATGTTAAAAAGCAATTACATAATTTATTATTACTATATTTTTTCTTTCATTTCTTATTTAATGTGCTACTAGTTTTGCATATATTTTTGGAGTCAAAAATATTTTTGCTCTTTACTTTGTATCTATATAGTAAAGATTTTTTCTTCTTAATTAATTAAAAGAAGTTGCTTTTACTGTAAGTAGCTTTCAGAAAATACTAGTTTTCACTATAAAAAATACATCTATTGCAAGAACTCTCAGGTTTGTTCTTGTACTGTTATAAATTTCATACAACAAAAAATTATTACATTATGCCATGTGTAATGTCTTTCATGATGAATTTTACATTGCAGATGCCTCTGCCGGCTTCATCAGAAAAGTTTTATGTCGACCTGATGGTGGTCAATTGACTGTTTACTCATGCAATATCTGCAGTTATGTCACATCAAATATATCCCATAGTCGTTATCACCAAGTAACTCATTCTAGAGCTCGTGATTATAAATGCTCTTTTTGTTCCAAGTCTTTTTCCCTCAAAAGCAACAGAAATCGACATATTAATTTAAAGCATTTATGATAGCATCAGTATTTTTTATTTTTCATTGCATTTCGCAAGAGATGAACTTAAATATATTACATATAATTTGTTTTAAAATTGTTTTGGAAGTTCTCCTACAGTATAATCTCAATAAGGTGTTTCTCGTTGAGTTATTCATTCCTTATGTGTATCAAGGTTAAAAATCTGTAGATGTGTAATAATGGGATGCTCATTTTGCTTTCGGAAGTAGAAGTAAAAACTTTATAGCAGAGTATTTTATAAGTTGATTTTTTGAATTCCTTCTTTGCAATGAAAGTTGGGGATAGAATTAGACATCAGTAATGCATTTTGTCGTGCAGATTTTTTTTCCTTTCCCAAGTACATTGAATGTGTTTAGCTTAAAACATTGCCTAATATTTTAAATAATTAACATTTAAAATAAATACAAAAAAAGTAACACATTCATAATGAAAATTAACCTTTTATGTAACCGAAATGGCGAAAAAAAACATTTAAGCTATGTTGCATCTTTTGAGTTGGTAAGATGGATTTGAAAAATTTAAATAATTCATTTGCATCATTTTCAGACACTTTGTATGTCGTGTCAATGTAAGGGACTAATTTTCACATTTTTCAAAGTTATTGTTTTATGAGTTCTTTAGGATTTTCATTTATCTTTTGGACAATGCTAAACAGGTTAGCACCATGGAAGAGTGTTTTTTGTAACCTAGTTTTTTACCACATTTATATTACCCCAACTGAAAATTTAGTGATGGATCTTCATACCAGTTACACACAAAGTTAAAAACAGAGGGTTGATGTGTGACCACATCTAATCTTTTATCCTGAACATGTCAGGAAAAGACTAAATCACCTGTTTTGTCATGATTAGTGAATCAATTTTTCAACAATTGTGACCAAAAAAAAAGGCAACTTGACTAGGTTTTATAGATATTATAAAGATGTCATTTAAATGTAACATTGCATTTGGATATGCTCTGAAGTTCCACTGTACAAAGAATATGTCTATTACAAGATTAGTAGGTGTCACAAATTTGTTTATGTTGTTACTGTTATTTAGTTAAGTATGTGAAAGCTCTTGTTTTAACATTGTGTAAAAATTTTGTCACTGTCAAATTTGTACCAGTCATCACCTGTTACATACAAAAAAAATTTTTATGTTACAGGTGATGTTAAATTAAATAAAATGTTTTGAGCTATTCATGTGGTGGCTAAAATTCTTTAATTTATGTCAACAATACCACCATATATATAGGTCATGCCTGTTTATAGTGTCTGGTGTTAAAGAGAAATCTTTTTCAATAATCCATTTTTCTGTGAAAATACATTATCAAATTCTACTCTTATCTTGCATTTGTACGTAGTGATGTTTAGAGGGAATCTTCTCCAATTTTTGTCAAAATCTTCTCTATTTCTAGAAAATAGAAGAGCTAGAAATTTTTTTCGATTTTTAGCAGCTATTGCAAGAGTTTTCTAATGTTTTAGTTATTGTTATTAGGCCACAGATTTATCTGCCAAGAAATTTCTTCTAAATGTTATTGTGATTTTTCTTGTAAGTAGCACGTTCTGGGTCATGAAACTACAAGCATTTTTATTTTAGTACAAACAATAGAGGGCAAAATTAGAGGTTTCTGTCGGCCTCAGAGTAACTGAATCTAACAAATGGCTATAAAAAAATAATGGTCTGCCTGTCCTCACTATTTTTTTTTTTTTTTTTGTTAAAAATGCACCCTATGTGCATTTTATTATTTTGTATTTATAAATATGGAAGTATGAATATTTTATGATGTTTTAAACATTCCTTCATTTCACTCTTATTTACATTAGTTTTTCTTCTGTTTAGAAATAAACATTGTACAATTTACCATGTATTAAAAAATGCTCAAAAATTGATGCCTCACATTACTAATATTAACTAATTTTTTTATAGTTTAAAATTTTCAATATTTGAAGAAGTGGCCACTCTTAAAAATGCTACAACTAGTCAATGGTGGGTCGAAACATTTCCTGATTTTGCTCTATAACAAGCGATCTTCCTCATGATCTAAATTGAATATACATTGACATAAAGCATGTTTAAAAATATTAGTCTTCATTTCATTAGTTGTTTTATTTCAAATCGCAGAAGATACTTTCATTATTTATGCTCTGTATTTGGATCTTTTTTTTTTCTTCTATTTTCTTATAGATTGAATTAGGTATAAAAAGTTATGTAAAAATAAAGCACTTATTTATAATGCTTCCCCCGGTTCTTCTGTAAGGATTTTAAAAAGGAATAAAAATGCTTTTATAATGTTTTTTTTTTTTTTTAATTTTTGTGTATTCTGAAAACCAGCTTTTACAGTAAAAAAGAAAGAAAAAAACTTATGTGAAAAGTGGAATTTATATATTTTTTATTGTTCTCCAATCAATTTTTCTAAGCATAGAAATTTTCTATTTAATTTTATGCATATTCTCAATATTTTATTTCTTATGTTACAGAAATCTCTTATGGCTTCATTCACACTATTGTGAAAGATCCTAACAGTAAAGAAAAAAACCGTTATTCATGCAATTTCTGTCACTTTTCCACCCCTTCTGCAGCTGCTATCCGTCGTCACCTAGTAACACATGCTGGGCCTGAAGATTATGTGTGCTTGTATTGCAGTCAACCTTTTGAATTCAAAAGCGGCCTTAATCGGCATGTCACTTCAGTGCACAATCGGCGTAAAATTCGCTAGAAAAGACAATTTTATTGTCTTACTTTTCTTATATTTTCTATACAGTTGACACTTTCTATATTCAGAAGTTTTCAGTCTCATTCATTATGCATGGAAAAATGCACTGTATTGCGCAAAACATTTTTCTCAAGCATTGTTTCTAATATTTTAATGGTTATAAACATGTTGCATGTAGTATAAACTGTTATATCATTTTTATTGATTGTTAAATTTAAAATATTGGGAAATGTTTTTGTTATTATTCAATATATATCGAAGGACTTGGGGCAATAAAACTACCACTTTTTCATCTAATTCAGGAAAACATTTTTGGTGAGAAGCATTCCAAACACTTGTTAAGTTTAAATATTGCAATTAAAGAAAGTGTCACTTATCAATATAAAGCCTCAAGCCCTTCAATTGTATATGTAAAAGTTTTTTTAAGCTTTAAACATTTAGCATTTTTTCAAAATTTATTATTTTAATGTTGCAGGTACCTGTATCGGTTTCACTAAAAAGTTTATAACACATCCTTATGGTGGAAAATTATGTATGTATTCATGCATATTTTGCAGCTATACTAGTGGACATTCGACTGACATGCGTCGCCACCAAGTAAAACATTCTGGTGCTCAAAATTATAAATGTTCTTATTGTAATAAATTATTTTCATTTAATAGCAGCCTTCGTCGACATCTCAGTTTGATGCATTCAATTTCAAAAGATATGTTAAAGAGCTATTAGTCAGAATATATATATGCAAATTTTTTTTTTCTGCTCAAACTTTTTAACTAAATTGTTACCAAATGTTTTGCATAATATTTCTTTTATTTATTCATTGAATGTTTAAATCAAATTTATGCTGTTTGAATAAAACATTGGGATTAAAAACTCTTCATTTCTATTCTTAATGTTTTTTTGTTTTTTTTTAATTATAAATTCTTGCCCGTAAATTAACATATTTATATAAAAAAAATAAACTTTACTTCTTTTGTTTTTATATGGTAATTACTGTTACTTAAAGATATATAATATGATGATGTTTATGCTTAAAAACTTTTTCATGAAAGCATTTTTATTTTCTTATTGTCTTTCAAATTTGTGTAATGGACAATTGCAGCATCTCTTAAATTTTCCAAATTATAGTCATTACTTCTTAAGATTGATTTCCTGATTACGAAAATATAATTTTTAACTCTGACAAATAAATATTTATTTAATTATTAATATTTTAATTTGAGCGAAAACGCCCTCACTCGAAAACGACCGCTGATTGGTGTGACGTCATTAGAGCCTTACTCCTCACGACCTTCCCGTTGTTATTATGTATTTTCTTTATTGCGGTTTTAACTAGCTCTTCTTTAACTTATTTTTTCCAAATTTTCCCGCGTGTATTTAAATGCGTATTTAGCAGCAAATATTTTGAAATCTATTGCATATATAGAATCAAAATGGAAGAGGGGTTTCAAAAAGCTCAAACGGACAATTTGCCGCAAGTTACTGAAGAGATGATTATGGATTTTTTTCGAACGAACCAAGATTTCATTTCGCCTGAAATCAAAGGCATAAAGGCTCAAAGGTATAAATTTGTTTATTTATAAACTGTAGCTGTAAATAAGGGCGTCGGCAAGGAGGTGCACTTGCACTACCCTGGATTTTCTTTAAGCAATTAAAAATAAATAGAAAAGCAATTTAGTTATAAAATTTCATGTAAAAAATTGATTAATCAAACAAGAATTGCAATCATACAGAATAGTTTTAATCTTTTTTTTTGTGGGGATGGTAGTTTGTTAAAGGGTTGCACCCCCCTATATTTTATTCTACCGGCGCCCCTGGCTGTAAATAATTTTGTGTGTGAAAATGGAACGGCGATTTGTTATAACACATATAGGTACACGTTAAAATATAGCAAGGATTTAAGTATACTAAAAACATCTTTCCACTTTCATAAAAGTATAAAACTAAACGCTATTCTTACACACTAAATTATTATTACTCACAAAAACAAATAATTATACTTACTCACAAAATTATTATTATAAACGTTATACTTACTCTTTTATTAAAATTATTTTATTAAAAATTAATTTTAATAAAATGTATTATTTTATTAAAAATTAATTTGAATTAAAGTTATTATTTTATTAAAGACCAATTATAAACAACTTTGTAATAATTACAATCAATTTTATTAAAATTAATTTAGTTGAAAATTAATTGAAGTCAATTTTATTAAAAATAATTTATAAACGATTTTATAAAAATAAATAAGCTATTATTTTTATTAAAAATTATTGTTTTATCAAAAATTAATATTTAATAAAATAAAATTAAAGAAAATTAGATTCTAATTTATAAAAAAAATTAAAGAAATAGTCAGAGGCAAGCTAGTTATAGAATATTTTTACCCTTTCTACTGTCAAACATAAATACACATCTTCAATTTTAGTATATTTTACTTTAACTACACCTGCTAATGTTTTTTTATCGAATTTTTTTATTAAATTTAAAAATAAGTTTTGCTTCATAATATTTTTTAAAGTGTTAAATCCAAGGTGTAAATAATAACATGAACCATTTTGAAAGATACTGGTACATTTTATGAATGATGAATTAAAAATCAAAAAGATTTTTATTACATTATATTTTAAAGCGTCTAGTTATGCAGATAGTGTGCATATTGAAGGATTTAAAAAAATATAATAGTTTTTATCCCTATTCTGTAAAAAAAAGAAAAAATTAATGTATACTAAATTTTATATTAAATAACTATTTCATAATTTAAGGTTTCCAGAAACTTTTGGAATTTTTACGGAAAAGAAAGATATGAAATAGCGATTAACACAAACTAATATTACATGGACATAGGAAAGCTATAAAAAACTTCTTCTTCTTTATCGACACTATGGCCTTGGGGAGGCCAGGTCTGTCTCAATTGGTTGTTTAGTCTAATAAGATTCTGTTTTTCAGTTTTTAAATCATCTTTTTCACATATATATATATATATATATATATATATATATATATATATATATATATATATATATATTAACTTCAGATCAGCAAGACAAACATATGGGGATAATGCTATAGGCTATGTGCAAGTTAAGCGAGAAAGTGATATCTGCATTGTTAAAGGGAAAATGACTCCTGAGCATAAAATAAAAACCAAAGCATATGCAATAACTTTGACATGTGATGAATCTTCTGGGGTCATAAACTCATTAGTGTGCGATAACTGTGCGGCCAGCGCAGGAGGATGCAAGCACATGATAGCATTTCTTTTCTGGGTTCACCGAAAATGTTCGCTACCATCTCCAACAGAAATAGAATGCTATTGGAAAAAATCTAAACTTTCATCAGTTGGTTCATCCCAAAAATTTATTCATGCTTCTAGTTTAGGTAAAAAAGATATCAAAGATCTTCCCCCAAAGTGTCCTTCTATTTTAGAAGCAATACATTTCGATTTTAAAATATATTTTTAAAAAAACAAACGACGTTCAACTAGGCACGTAAACAAGCGTTAAATCACCAAGGAGAAAAAGTGTAAACAAACGCGAGTCAGGCTCGAATGGCGTCACTTTCTTAAAAGTCACGTGACTTCCTTTTTAAACTGAAAACGAAAGTACACGATTTTTAATTGCTCTTAATTAAAAAAGTAGCATTTTTTGGGAGGTAAAAAGATGTTTTTCAGGACTTTTCCATCATTCTGAATTCATTAAGAACATAAAAAAAATTGACTGCAATTGTCCATTGTATGATATTAGGAAAACAATATGTTGTGCATTTGTGCCAGAATAATCCTTTTATATTAAAAAGTATGTCTATTGCTAAATAAATGCTTTCTGTTTATTTTGTTGTTTACTTTCTTTATCAGTATTGCTCAGTATAATTTAATGTAATTACTATAAACGTTAAACTCCATTTATTGATCTTATGATTTTAATATTAACTATACATGTTACAATAAAAACCTAAACTCTGATAAATCTTACGTTTTATCAGTAAAATCTAGCTTTTACCAAGTCTCTGTGGTAAAATCTGAGAACTACCAAGCCGCTTTGGTAAGTCCTAGGCTTTACCAGTAGAATCAAATTACCTGACTTAGGCTTTTTCCATAACATATATATAGAGAGAGAAAGAGAGAGCAACTTGATATTCAATAGATATTTTTGAGTTTTGAATTTATTCACTTTGAGATTTGTGTGCTCAAAAAGATAATAGTACATCCAAAAAGAGAAGTCATCCAAGAAAAGAAGTTTATATAGATATTCTTAAATAAAATCATCTTACAAAGCTCAAATATGTTTAAGTATTTTATTCTGTGGAAGTTTAAAGTTATTTACTATGTTGTTACAAGTGTTGCTTGAATATTTAACTTATAATCCTGTGTTTCTGCAAAATACGTAGACACTTAAGATTAATTAAATTTTTAATGTAAATTTTTTGTAGTAATAAATTGCTATTGGTATTCATTTTTTAAAAAAGTAGTAGCCTATTTAAACAATTGTGTGTGGTCTTGCGTTGTCGTGATGAAACACTTTTCCTTTACTGTTGACAAGCTCGGAACGTTTCTGGATGACAGCTTTGTTCAAATTGCTTACAGTGCACATCTGAATTTATTGTTCTGTTCCTTGCCTGAAGCTCAAAAGAAGAAGCTCTCATTTTGAAGTTGTTGATGACAAACCGAAACTGTTTGTATCAGTTATCATTCTTTTCAAAACTGGTCAATTTCTCCACATTTTATGTGCATAACGCAGATGCCATCAAATGAGCTTCTTTGAGTTCATGAGGAACCCAAATTTCAACTTTGCTTATGTATCACATTTTCTTTAGATTAACGTGGACACTTTTTTGACTGATCTTCAATGTCCTTGCAATTTCTTGTGTCATAAAACATGGTTTTGACTGAATTTATTTTGCTCTCATCGATCTGGGCAAGCCCTCCTGATCGAGGAACATCTTTCATATCAGAATCACTACATCGGAATTCCTTGAACTTGTTTTGGCATTAACATTCTTGCACAGCATGTCCACCTGAAACTTTACGCAATTTTTCCCAAGCTTTACTCACGTTTTTCCCTTTTTGGAAGTAAAATATGGCTGAAATTAACACTTTGATCTTAAATGTTGTGAATTTTCAAAGATGAAAAAGGTAAGTTTTAAAGATTATTTTTGTTTTGTGTTGCTGTACAGGTTAATTGTTTTGAGAGTGCAAAATACTTATGTATGTCAATGAAAAGTAATGAAATTTTATGTTTACGTTCATAAAGATTTAAAATAGCTATGCTATTTTATTTGCCATTAGAAAAAGTAAAGTGAATCAAATTAAATACTAAATGTCATTGGTTTAATTATCAATGGAATTATGTGTTAAATTACTTTTTGAAGTCATAAGTTACATGTAATTATTATTATTTGAATTCTCATGCTGTAAACGATTCAAAATATTAAATATAGTGGTAATATTGTTAGCCTTTATTGTTGAAACTGATGATGTTTCCCCATATATTTAACACATTTTACAGAGTATCAAAATTTGTTTAGTTTTAAGCATGTGTCATTTTTGGGTACTGAGGGAGTTAATTTAGGCATTTGCTTGTCCCATCAATAGAAATGGTTTTGTTTATGCTGGTACCCCCTGAAGAAATCAACTTCGGTAGTCATATTTTTATTTTATTTTCATTTCCTTTATTGCTACTTTTTTTGAAATTTCTGCTGCTTTTTAGCACGTTTTTTTCCAAGAAGTTTTATATATTTAGAATTTTAAAAAATTTTTGTTTTCTTTTAGTATTGTAATTTTCAAATTTGGTTTTTGCTGCATTTTGCACTTTTTCTTATTTGAAAAATTATTTGGATTAAATTTCTAGTTTTAGATGTTTTCTAAATATTTTAAAACGTCAAAAGGGTTTTGTTGGATGTCTGGGCTTTATATGTCTAATTAAGTATTTTCTTTTTAGGTTAATTTTAATTCAATGCAAAGTACAATATATAAATATTTCATGGCGCATGACTCGTCATGCGCCCAAACAAGGAGCACTGAAGTTAGTCTTGATTTAGGGATTACTTCGAACAAAAAGTTACTAAGTTATATATTATGTTTAAATAAATTTAAAAATATTAAAAAAATTTAAAACTTGTCCTTTGGCGGATAGTTCTCAGATTGACAGCCATTCTAATGTATTTTTTGTAAAAATTTTAATATTATTTATTTAATTCAGTGCAATTGTTGTAATTTGTGTTATGTTGATCAGACAGGTCTTGAATTTCATAAGCGGATAAATTCCCACAGGTCTGCTATAAAAACTTTTAATAATAGTAATTGTTCCACTGATTATGAAATTTTACATTATCAATTTCATGATTTGATAATGTTACTCTTTTTATTTTAGATTTTATGGAAAATTTAGATAATAGAGTTGATTTAGAAAACATTTACATTAGTAGTCTTAAAACTCTTTTTCCATATGGATTGATTTAAAAAAATAAAGAAGAGAAGGAAAGAGAGAATAAGGGGTACTGAGGGAGTTAATTTAGGCATTTGCTTCTCCCTCAATAGAAATGGTTTTGTTTTATGGCTACCAGGGCTGGTACCCCCTGAAGACGTCGGCTTCGGTGGTCATATTTTTATTTCCTTCGTTTCCTTTATTGCTACTTTTTTTAAAATTTCTGCTGCTTTTTAGTACGTTTTTTTTTTTAAATTTTTATCTATTTAGAATTTTAAAAAAAATTTGTTTTCTTTTAGTATTGCTAAAGTTTTTTTTTTATCTTATTGCAGATACCTCAAGAGGCTTCATTAAGAAATTTGTAAATCATCCTTGTGGCGGAAAATTACCTCTTTATTCATGCCTATTCTGCAGCTATACTAGTGGACAGTCGCGTGACATGCGACGCCACCAAGTAAAACATACTGGTGCTCAAGATTATAAATGTTCTTATTGTAATAAGATGTTTTCATTCAATAGCAGTCTTCGTAGACATCTTAGTGTTGTGCATTCATTTTCAAAAGACATGTTAGCAAATTATTAGTCATAATTTCCCAATCCGTAATACTTTTATTGTTTCTTCCTTTATGATGAATATAACTCTTTTGTATGTTCTGTATTTCTAAAACAATTTTCTTCTGAATGAGGAAGTGCAAAAATATTTTATCGTACTGTGTATAATCAAATTTAAATAGTTTATTTTTTTTCTTAAACAAAACTTGATTTATTAATGCCTATTTTACAGCTATACTAGTGGACAGTATTTTGATTTGCTTTGCCACTAAATGAAACATACTGGTTCTCAAGATTATAAATGTTTTTATTGTAATATGATGTTTCTACATTCAATAGCAGCCTTTGTTGATTTCTTAGTGTTCTGCCTTCACTGTCAAAAGACATATTAACAAATTACTATTCAGAATTTGTCAATATATAATATTTTTATTGTTTCTTCCTTCGTGAGGAATGTTACTCTTTTGTATGTTCTGTATTTCTAAAACATTTTTCTTTTGAGCCAGGAAGTTTAAAAGTATTTTATCTTACTGTGTATAATCAAATTTAAATTGTTTATTAATTTATTTATTTTGCTTTACTTTAATTTTTTTATTTATCTACATGCATTTTTAACAAATTATATTGTTCTTCATATACATAAACCCAATAATATTATGAATTTATGATCTAGCGTAACTCTAATTAATAAAGTTTTATTTTACTGGTAATAGTTTTTTCTTTATTATTAATGACACTTTGGCTCAATATTATGTAATTTTAAAAAATTAAATTTTTAAATTTTAGTTATTTCAAATAAACATTATCAAATAAAAAAATATTTTAAAATTCAGTGTCCACCTCTGTGTTCCTTTCCTTGTAATTTCCTGCCGTAGTGGCATCGTTAATCCATCATTGGACAAAAAAGTTTATTTCTCAAAAACCCATGCTGCCTTTGAACCTTGCCAGGCAATGGAAACCTTGGTCGGACCAAAAACAGTGAATTGTTTAACGTTGAGAATACTTTATGTTCTCACCAGGGATCAATAGATTGTAAAAGTTTCTAGTTAAGTTTTTATTCTATTCTAAAGAAATAATCGATATTACATATGTTTATTATTTTTGTTAATATTGTTTTCCTCTTTCAGGTGCCTCTACTTGCTACAGAAGAATTATTGTAGTCTATCGTAATGGTACTCAATTGGTCCGGTATAAATGTCGCATCTGCAACTATTCTGCTGCAAGTTCGCTACATATCAAGAATCATCAAGTGACACATACTAGGACTCAAAATTTTAAGTGTTCACTTTGTAACAAGTAATTTTCATTTCTTAATAGTCTTCGTCGACACATCAGTTGGATGCATTGAGCTTACATCAGGGACACTAAAAAGAATAATTATCAAGATTCATCTCATATTTTTTTTCAACTCTTATTAGCAAATGATAAAAATCCTATTCATAAGAATAGAATGAACTACTATAATTTTTTTGTGAAATCTTTCTGTTTAACATAAGTTGGAATTACAGAATACTGAACTAATTTTCTTCATTTATTTCTAAACTAAGAATTCACATTTTATTGTCTGTGTGTATAACTTTCTACTTAAATACCCTAACTGTTTAATTTGATTTAGATATGATATAATCCATTTTTTGCAAAATAATTCTTTTTCTTTTTTAAATCTATTGAAGAAATAGTAAGATCATAAATTAAAGAATTATTTATTATACACACATTCTGTATTTACTTCTTTTCATGATTATTATTAGAATCTTTGTCAAAAATGTAGGCAGATGAAGGGCCACGAATGAATATTTAAACAAAAAAGGAAGACTTTTTAATATCTGAGGATTTAATATTGCAGAAATCTCAGATACAAGTAAGTACTAGATGTACAAGTTTATAATAATTCAATTTACATTCACAAATACCCAATTAATTGCAATGGATGTTTTTCTTTTCACTATTTAATCCATTCAATATGACAACTCAACTTATTGCATTTACTGCCATCAAGCATGTAATAAAATTTTTAATAATTGCATCAAAATAACACTTATTATTTCTGATTAAAAATATGTATAGGTGCAATATTTTTGTGAAATGCCTTTTTGAAGTTATTTTTAAAAATGCTAAAATATTTTTATGTGTGTGCTTTATTTTTTCAAGCAAAAGTTAATAGTCTATTTTATAAATGCTTCTCAAAGGAATAACTGTTTTAATAAATATAAATATCTAATTCATAGTGATTACAGCAGGAAACAAGTCTAATGGATGTAAACCAATAAATATTTTCTTTTAATTGTTAAATTTTCCCTTAATGTGAGCAAATTTTTGTTTATCACTGTTTTTATTATATTATTTTTTTATGTTGCAGGTAAATCTACCAGCTTCATTAAAAAGACTTTAAACCATCCTAAAAGTGGTAAAATGTCTATTTATGCCTGCAATTTTTGCAGTTACACTACCATAAATTCTTGTCACATCCGTGAGCACCAAGCAACACATTCTGGTGCTCGAAATTTCAACTGTTCTTTTTGTCTTAAGTCATTTTCATTTAGTAACAGTCTTCGCCGTCATCTTGTTTCTGTTCATGCAATAACCAAAAACAAGTTCAACAAATTTTAGTGCATGTTCCAGTTAGTGAAAATAAAAATATGTGTTTAATACATGTTCACATTGCTCTTTTGAGCAGGATTTATTCGTATGTATGTTTTCTTTAGATTTTTTTATTTTTAACATTTTCCTAACTATTGTCTTCATTATTTTAAAATGCACTAAAATTCTGTTATTACTATATTTTAATTGGTTGTTAATTTTGCTACAGTTGATGTATGTCTGCATTTTTGTATATAAGTTTTAACTGAATTTTTGACTTTACTATACATTGTTAATGAGTTTAAAATGATTTTTATTTCCCTAGAAAAATTTTATTTTTGAAATATACCACTTATTAAATAAAAACTTGACTTTTATAACTGCAATAATTTTTGTTTTTAATCTTTTATCATATTTAATAGCATATCAACCTCAGAATTTCCTTTGTGTTATAAAGTATAATTTCAAAATAAATGGCATTTCCAAAAAAATTTTATGTGTGTGTGAGTGTTGTTCAATATCTGTAACTGAATAATAATGTATTAAGTTAAAAAGTGTATTTGAAATAGATTTCTGATTATAATGTTGAAAAGTGTATTTTAAATAAATTTCTGATAATAATGTTCTGCCCGATGGATAAGAACATACTTTTAATTTTCTTTATTGTTATGAAGTGTAATTTCGCAATAAGGTGAGAATTAAGCTAATATGAAATTTGTAATGAGTATGATTTCATGGTTTATCTAACTCGTGCAAAAATTGAAATATAGGGCCAATTTTTTTTATATCTAAATCTACTCTATTTGAAGTTAAAGAAGTGTCCTGAAATATTTTTAATAATCATAAATTTGCCAACACTTTATTATTTTCACGTACTGGCCAAACCTGGATTTTTGTTAACAAGTTTGGAAAATTTATTTCACTGTTTTTTAATGAGAAGTTAACGTCATATATGTATTTTACTTTATCACTGTATTTTTTTTTTTTTTATTGTTACTTAATATTGTATTTTGCTTCATTTTTTTTTCAAAAAAATTATATTATCCAAAATATAGGGGATAAAAATAATTTTTTTGTCTAATCATTTTCAGTTCATGTTCCTGCTGTGATGTATAATTACTACATGTGTGAACTACTTGGTACTCAACAAGTATTAGGCATTTGATTTTCGTTTTAAGTTTATTATCTAACTTTTGTAAAGAGTTGCGAAGTATTGTTTAAATCATTGTTTGATTTATTATGAAGGAAAAAAAAGAGAATTAAATAATTTTTTTCTTAAATTCTATTGTAAATACTTGTGTATAATTTGTAATAAATATTTGAAATTTATTATAAACTGTATATTTGGTGTATATTTTCTTAATTCAATTAATAATTTAGTATTATATTTCCTATGAATATTAAAAAAAAATTGTTTTTGCATTTGTTCATAAATTACTAAATGCATTTATTGTACATTTAATTATTTTAGCTACCATAAAATTTTATGATATGCTCATATAAATTTTAAGCACATCTAAGCATCTTGATTGGTTGAATTTAAATAAATAACACTCAAGTTTCTTATTACTGTAAAAATTTTAAATGTTTACCTTTTAATATTCACGTTTTTTTTTTTTTTTTTTTTTTTTTTTTGTTGTTCTAATCTCATTTGCATGAATTTTATAAATTGTCTAAATTTGTTAGTTTAATTCTACTTTCTTTTTTTGCTTGTGACTTGAGGATTAATTTGAGAAGGATTTTCCTTCATTTTTATTAAGAAGCACTTTGATTTTGTGTCACTTTGTCGCTTGGATGATTGTTCTCTTGCTAATAATGTTGTAAATAAACATTGATGTCCTCTTCCCCTGCCTAAGACTTTTATCCTACCTCAATGGAATGGCCAAATTTTTCTACATTTGCTTCTTTATATATATTTGCTTCATTAAAAGCAATGCAGGTTACATAACTGTATTTGAAATTCAACTTACAACTCAGTATACTTGTAAAAATATGTAGCGTGTTTAACCAAATTACCCTTTTTTTCTTTTTTTTTCCATTTTAAAAGGGGGGGGGGATTTTTTCAAAAGAATTTTTTGTTAAGTTTTGTTCTACGAAGTTTTAGGAACTAATAAGTTGAATCTGTATCCTCTTCATGTAGCTCTCAACCTCTGACTGGGCTCAAGGATAGAACTTCTTACACAGCATCCTAGTTTGTGTTATTTTTTTCACTGTAGTGAAAAATTATCTGATGAATATTAATAATAGAAAACCTTTTTTATACATTCAGTTATTCTGTTTTTGTAACATTTAAGCTGTTTTGCTTAATAGAACAATTCTTCCGTTTCTGCCGAACAGATCTAATTCTGAGAAGCAGAATAGCTTCCGTTTCCAGAGAAAAAGTGCAAATTTTCTCAAGGTATTTACAAGGAAATCTGTTAGAATCGATTATATTTTACCTGTTTTATTCTCTTTGCTATATTTTTGTTAATATTTTTTTTTATTGCAGGTAGATCTATCAGTTTCATTAAAAAGTCCATTAAGCAACCCAAGGGAGGTAAAACGACTCTTTATTCCTGTACGCTTTGCAGCTATTCTACTGTAAATTCCAGTCACATCCGTCGCCACCAACTGACACATTCTGGTGCTCGAGATTATCAGTGTTTTCATTGTTATAAGTCTTTTTCTCTTAGGAGTAACTTACAACGACATATCAATACCATACACCCATGTACGTAGAATGACGTGTAATGTAAACAAATTATCAATCAAGATTTACTCTTTTTTTTTTATTATTAAGAAGTGATTCAACAATTAAGTGGATGAAGGCTCTAAGTGAAATTTCAGTAATTATGCCTTAAAGTTCGTGTACAGTGACTTTAGGAAATTATGATTACCTGTCTTTTCTTGTTCGCAAACATTTTAATTTGTTGTTACCAAAAGACAGGTTTTCTAAGATTGTTGTTGACAAAATGATTGCATTTTATTACATACAGGGTATCCGCGCACCTGAAAAGTCATGAATTTCGGTATTGAACAAAATTTTTCATGATTTTAACAAAAAACCCGCTCACAGTCATATTTTATTAAAATTTAAAATGTTTTTATCATGTTCTTGAACAATTATGGTGTTCTTTCAAAAATCGAAAGAAAAAAACACTATTTCTAGAGCGAATTATCTTTTTAGTTTATGTGATTTCAGAATTTTTATTGTGTCATTTTAAAATTCTAATCGAAGCCAGTTATAGGCTAATTTTTTTTATTCCGAAATGAGAACAGAAAAATCAGCAGTATTTCTTTCCTTTCCAATGAACAAGAAAAGTAGCTTTGGAATATTATTCTACAGAAAAAAAAGAAAAGAAAAATTATTTGCTTTTGTATTTTTTTCAACTATTTTATTGTTTCAACTCTTTCTTTACTCTGTTTTTTAAATTTAAAATCTATAATTATGAAGATGCTGGGTTTATCTGTTTTGTTTTTACCTATCATTTCAATGTTATTACAATGCTTTTTTAAATTCATTGTTGTGCTTTTGTCGGATAAAAAAGTAACTTCATTAAAACACGAAAAATTCTTGGAATTAGTCATGAATTTGAAAAGTGGCAGATACCCTGTGCATATTATATTAGCATTTAAGTTTTAGAATTGACTTTCATGTATTCAAAAATTGGTTTTTTGATTACCTTTTCTTCTAAAGCATTCTTTCGATACAAGATCTTGTACGAAACAAACCTGGATTTTTGCTGTGTAAAAGCTTGCAAAAATTTTTTAACTAAAAATTTGTTGTTTTAAAGAGGAGTTAATACCTTATACGTATTTTACTGCATTTTCTTTTATTGTTTCAAAATATGGTGGGTTTTTTTTTTCAAAACAATTATATTTTATCCAAAAAATAGAAACCTACTTTTGTATCTATATATTTTAAATTCATTTGTCTGGTATAATTTATAAGTGCAGTACTTAATTAAAAACTAAGATTTTTTTCAATGCATATTCCTGTTGTTTATATATTGATACATATAATTACTTTATATGTGAATTGCTTTGTTTTTTACTTAGCATTCCACAAGTACTAGAGATTTATAAGTCTGCTATTTAACATTTGTAAAGAATTACAAAGTATTGTTAAAATAATTGTTTGATTTAGAATTGGATGAATAAAAATAAGGTTGTCTTGAATCTTACTTTATTTGTGTGTAAGATATTTAACATTTGAGTAAAGCTGTTAAATTATTTTTTTTTATTTAAGCTGTAAATGAAATTTATTTTCATAATCCAATTAATAATAATAAAATTTTGTTAATTTCCTTTCAATACAAAAAAATTTTTAACGAATTTGTTGATAAATTACTGAATACATAAAGTGTGCAATGAGGTATTTTTAACTGCCAAAGAATTTTACGATGTGCCCATATAAATTTTAAACATATCTGAATACATTAATGCATAGAATTTAAATATTACTTAACTTTGTGCAATCACTAAATATACCTTCTTTTAATTATCTTGATTTTTTTTTATACTAAACTTTTTACATGAATTCTATAAACCATCTAATTTTATTTGTTTAATTTTGCTATTCGTCATTACAAATGTCAAATACGTTTTTTTTTATTAGCTTTTGTAATTTTTTTTTTAAATCTCAAAAACAATGCTCATTACTGTAACTATATTTGTAAGGTAGCTTAGTATTTAGTACTCTTGTAAAAATGTGTAACATTTGTAAAGAGTTTTTTGTTTTTAATTTTTTAAGTTTTGTCCTATAAAATTTTTAAAAATCAATAAGTTAAAACAGTATTCTTTTTGAATAGCTTTTTAACTCTCAACGCCTAGCTCAGTTCAAGGCTTGATTCATATTTGTCTTTTGTTTCTACATAACAGGCGGACGAACTTCTAACAAGTATAATAGCTTCTATTTAAGAAAAAGTACATTTTTTTCTCAAGTTAATTCAAAGGAAACTGTTAGAATCGAGTATATTGTTTCATCCTGTTTACTATATTTGTAAAAAAAAAATTTTATGTTGCAGGCAAATGTGTTAGTTTCATTAAAAAGTCCATTAAGCATCCCAAGGGAGGTAAAATATCTCTTTATTCTTGTACGTTTTGCAGCTATTCTACTGTAAATTCGAGTCACATCCGTCGCCATCAAGTAACACATTCTGGTGCTAGAGATTATAAGTGTCGTCATTGTAGCAAGTCTTTTTCAATCAGAAGCAACTTACAACGGCATATCAGCAACATGCACGCATGGATGTAAAACACATTATCAATCAAGATTTACCTTTTTTCATAGAATTATTCAGAAACAATAGATGAAGATTTAAAGTGGTTTGAGTGATTAAGCCTTAAAGTTTTTGATCATAAACCAGGTACAGTGACCATAGAAAATTAAGTTTATACCATTCTTGCCTTTCCTTATTAGTAAGCATTTTAATTTGATACCAAGTTTTCTAAGATTGTTGTTGAAGAAATGATTTCCCTTTATTAGATTTGAATTTTATTATTAACTTTTTGTACTCAAATGTTTATACTTTAAATAGTTTTCTTTGACAAAGCATTCTTTTCCTTCAGGATGTCCTAAATATGACTGGTGATTTTAATAAATATTACTATCAGCGAAAAGGTTAAGGCTAAAAAAAAAAGTTAATACTTGCAGGCATATTCTTGTGATATGGGATAAATTTTTCATTCAAAATTCCTGGTTTATGATCAAAAATTTTTTAATAGATAATGTTGCAATTAAATAGCATCTTCTAAATGAAAGAAAAATGTAATTTTGAAATCTATTAATGAAGCCCTTTTCCAATCATAAATATTTGAAAATCCTATTTTTACATTAAACATTTGTATTTTGATTACTTTTCTTTATTTAAATCTCTCTTCTCATTTTTGTTGATCTTATGTGTATTTTATTAAAAGTTTTTAAGAGGTGTTCTTTAAAGAATGAGCATTATTTGCTTAAGTAAATTAATTGTATTTTTTGGTTTTTATTTACATTGCTTTACAAACAAATT
The DNA here is from genome assembly GCF_982258835.1 of Parasteatoda tepidariorum. NCBI lineage: Eukaryota > Metazoa > Arthropoda > Arachnida > Araneae > Theridiidae > Parasteatoda > Parasteatoda tepidariorum. Next base: position 30,840,089 of record NC_141755.1, read on the forward strand.
ATTGTTTGTATCATATTTCTTGATAAAAATTACGTAAATTAGTGTATTTTTATTTTGAAACAAGCATGGTTTTAACTTTTTAGAACTGCTGGGGCAAGTTTGTATTTCTACTGTAATTTTGTCCCTTGTAAGTTTCCTTTTAATGAGATTATAAAATAAATTTTATATTTCTCTGTATCATTATTTGGTACTCAAACTTGAGAATTTATTTTACTCTTAATTTTAATGTCTTGAAATACAAGTCGCGCAAATAATTTTTTATCATAATGATGACTCATAATATTTTATCATAATAATGAGGAACAATATTTTAGCATAAGATTTACATTAAAGTGTATATTTTATTTTTTGGAGAAAAAAGTATGTATGTGAAAAATGGAAAATCAGCAAAAAATGCTAAGAAAACAGGAAAAAAAAAACTTATTGTTCAAAAATTTATAACTTCAAAATTTCATCAGCATAAGTAATTATTAATCAGCAAAACTAGAAACATAGTTTTCATTTTCTTTAGTCTTATTAAATATAATTTTTAAAAAAATGGAATTTTAAACATTTTTTTTATGTTTAGTAATTTATTTTTTAATTGAAAAGTTAGTTTTTAATAAATTACAAACCTGGATTTTTGTTGTTATAAAGCTTGAAAAATGTGTTTAACTATTAACTGTTTTTCAACAAGTTAACATCCATCCAATATATATTTTGTTACAAGTTCATAGTCCTTATTCAGTGCATATTCCTGTTATTGCTATATTGATACATAATTACTTTATATGTTATATATTACTCGGTACTCAACAAATACTGGGCATTAATTTTTGGTTATAAGCTTATTATTTTACTTTTGTAAAGAATTGCAAAGTATTGTTGAAATCATTGTTTGATTTAACATTAAATGAATAAAAATAAAGTTGTTGTAAAGCTTAGTTTATTTGTATGCTAGATATTTAAAATTAAATTTTATTAAAGTTGTTAAATATTTTTCTTTCTTAAATTCAATTATAAATGTCATTTTCGTATTCCAATTAATAAATAAACGTTTTTATTTCCCATCAATGCAAAAAAAAATTTTTACAAATTTGTTGATAAATTTCTAGATACATTTAGAGGGCATTTATTTATTTTAAGTTGCTAAAAATTTTGTAATATGCTCTTATGAATTGTAAACATATCTGAATATCTTGATCCTTAAAATTTAAATAATGCTTAAATATCGTATAAATGCGCAAACACTAAATGTACCTTCTTTTAATTATCTCTTTTTTTTTTCGTTTCTTTTTCTGCCAAGCTTTTTACATGAATTTTATAAACTCTCTAATGTTACTTGTTTGATTCCATTATTTTGTGCATGTTAACCTTTTTTTTTTCACTATTTTTCAAAACAGTTAGAGTAAATTTTCTGTTTGTTTGTTTTTTTAATCTCAAGTAGTATATATATGCCTACATGAAAAACAATGCTTATTACTGTAAAGGTATATTGTAAAGGCAACTTAGAACACTTTTAAAAATATGTAGCATGTATACTTAAATTAATCTATGTTTTTTTGTAAAGATAGTTTTTTTAAGTTTTGGTGTTTAAGATTTTATAAATTAATCAGTTATAACTCTATCCTTTTCATATAGCTTTTTAACTCTCTACCTCTAACTTAATTCTAAGGTAGAAGTTTATCCTGCTTTCTATATGTGAAATATTTCTTATATTGCAGATAGATCTGTCAGTTTTATTAAAAACTCTGCCTTACATCCTGAGGGAGGTAAAATGACTGTTTATTCCTGTACACTTTGCACCTATTCTACTGTAAAATCGAGTAACATCCGGCGCCATCAACTAACACATTCTGGTTCTAGAAATTATAGGTGTTCTCATTGTTGCAAATCTTTTTCAATCAAAAGCAACTTACAACGGCATATCAACAACATGCACCCATAGGTGTAGAACTTTGTGTAACGCAAACAAATGATCAACCAAGATTTACCCTTTTTTTTTACGGAAGATTTAACAACTGATTAGATCAAAATTCTTAATGAGATTTTAGTGGATTTGAGTAATTAAGCCTTAATGTTTATGTACATTGACTAGATGAAATTAAGAATTTCTGATTTTCCTTCTTTGCAAACGTTTTAATTTTGTGCCAAAAGGCAGGTTTTCTAAGATTATTGTTGATGAAATGATTGCATATTATATTACCATTTCAACTTAAAAATTCATTATTTTTGTATTCAAGCATTAGTATTTTGATTTCTCTTCTTTGACAAAGCATTTTTCTGAAACAGAATGTCCTAAATTATACTGGCAGTTTTAATAAATATAAAAGACAACAAGAGGGTTAAAGTTGAAAAAATAATAATAATTCTTGCAGCAAGTTTTTGTGATATGGCATAAATGTTTCGTTCCACAAAATGTATGATAAAAATACATGAAAATTACAAATTTGAAATAAATAAATAAATTCTATTGATGAAATAATTTTCTAATCATAAATGTTTAAAAACCCTAATATTTATATTTTGATTACTTTTTTTTATTTAAATCTTTCTTCTCATATTTGTTGTTCTAATGTGTATATTATCGAAAGTTTTTAAATTTGGTATTATTTGCAAAAGTTTGTGATTTGTATTTTTTGTTTCTTATTTACATTGCTTTACAAGCAAATTATTGTTTGTATGATCAGTCTTGATACAAATTTTTAAAGTTTCTCAAGCATGCCTAAACTATTTAACTCTGAGACAAACATGGTTTTTAGAATTATTAGAGCAATTTAGTATTTTTATTGTAAATTTTGTCTTGTATGTTTTCTTATAATTAGATTTAAAATAAATTTTGCATTTCTCTGTATCTATGTTTATTTTTTAGTTAGTACTCAAACTTATGAGTTTATTTTGCTTTTAATTTTAAAGGTTTATTCAACTGGATGGACTCAAAGTTGCGCAAATAATATTTTATCATTGGATTCACATAGCTGTGTATACTTTATGTTTATAAGGGCTTTTGCCAAAAAAAAAAAATTTTTTTATTTATTTTTTATAGTTTTTTTTACTAGGTCTTAAATTTATTATTTTGTCTGATATGCTTAAAAAGTTGACTATATGTATATTGTTGAATAATAGCCAGTTTATGGAGAGATTCATTGTGAAAAACTCATTTTTAAAAAATTATTTACATAATGGAGAAAAAGTGTTTTCAAATTCAAGATTTCTAATTTACTTTTTTGATATTTCAAATTCTCTGAAAAATATGGGAAAATAAATAATAATAAAAAAATACCTACGTGCATTAGACAGAATTTTAATATGTTTCTTATTTTAGGTCAATCTTTTGAAAATCAAAGTTAGAAAGTTCATAAACGTAAAAAAAATATGGAAATATTAGTTTATTCAGATTCATTATTAATAGAACAAAGAGGAAAAAAAAATAATAAAAATTTTTAAAAAAAGATTACCTGACTTTTTATCAAAATCAGTGTTTCAAGATAAAAATATTTTCATAAACGAACAAAAAAGATTCTTTGAAAGCTGTTTATTTGTTTAATACATTAAGTTGTATGTAGAATGAGTGCTATCTCTTTTATATTTCTTGTTTTTGGTATATTATAATGGCAATAATTGATGAATCAGAAAACTGAAGAAGTGCTTATCATTTACAGCCATGAAGAATCAAACTGTTTGATTTTGTAAATCCTGACTGCGATGATCCATGCTCATTTCAAACATTCATCCCTAGCAGAATTATTTCAGATTGTTAACCATAAACAAATATTTCTTATTCATTTTCAGTAAGGAGGCATCTGTAAATACACTCCTCAAAAGTGAAATTGCAACACCAAGAAATAATGCACGTAGCGACGCTACGTGCTTTATTTCTTGGTGTTGCAATTTCACTTTTGAGGAGTGTATTATACTGTTACTACTCAGCTTCATCTAAAGGTAAATTCTGGTACTATATCCTAGAAAGGAGTTGTTACTATCCATGATTTGTATCAGTACCAAAATCAGTATTTGACAAATCTATATATTTAGCTGTACTAAGCAATTATTACAAAACAAAGATGGTACTTATTTTAATAAAGTTTGTTCTTAATTAAAATATCAGTTCTGGTGACCAACTATGGAAATACACCGAAGTTAAAAATATAAGAACTTTGTGTTGCAAAAAATAAGAACTTTATGGTCCAAAAAGTAAGTTTTATGCAGTCAAATTTCAAAAAAATATTGCACAGAAGCAGCCATGAAAATTTGACTTACGGCAGAAATATGTACTGATTATGCTATTAACTGTTTGATTGCTTTAGTTTTAAATGTGTACTTTTCTTAGTTAATGCTACAGAATTGATTATCACTATATTATCCATCTTCTCAAAGAAATGATGCCTTTTTCAGATCAGTAATTTAATCTGCCACACATTAGAAGTATGAACAAATGACTATGTCTTAACTTTTTGTCTAAATTCTAATGATTTTAAATTTTTACTCAAAGTTATTAAGACTATTTAAAATTTGTATTTAACTCCTTTTCAAAGATATTAATGTATTGTTAATGTTAATCTGCATTTATATAAATTATTTTTGCCAAATTTTCTTTTATTGTTTGAGTTTTTAAATTATTATGTTTTATGTTGGGCAAATAATTTAATTTAAAGTTACTTTTGACCTACGAAGTAATTTTAAAATTTTCCCTGTGCAAGTGGCATACCGCCCACTAACTTAATGGGGGTGTCCAAATATATATTATATATCTTATATACTGTTTTCATAATTTTTTAATCTTTTCCTTTGCAAATCGCTATCTTTACATAAAGTGAGGAATTTTGTAAATGAAAATCAAGCATAATCATTCTTAAAATCTGTTTTATTCCCCAATGTAATATTATAAACTATTTTTTACTTTATTCAAGTCAAATATTTTCAATTTGTGTTTCATTAAATTTTAACCTGTCTCAATATTTCAAATTTTAATATTTTTTATATTTGTAATAGAATTTCTTCTATTACTTAAAAAAAAAAAATTTTTTTTTTAAATGAATATCAAAAGATATATCTATTAACATGAAAAAACTGGTTATGTGATGTGGAAAAGACTGCAAATTAAAATAGGACTTTTTACAAGCACAGCAGTTCTTGGGTTTACACGACAATATTAATGGGCACTCCTAATGCAACACAATATTGCTGTTATCTATTATTCAAATTAATACTGAATTAATAATTCATAATTTTTTTAAGCAATCATTTTCTTTGTTGGAAAAATTGTGCATAACAGTTGCCGATTTAATATCGAAATGCTTAATAAAGTGCATTGTTTTATTTGTTTAAGTAGCATTCATATTTCATGAAATATATATTTGATCTGTATGTTTGTTAAAAATTTATAAATCCAGTTTTATTGTCTTGAAATAGTTATTTTCTTGATTTAAACTATTATGCTTTTTATGTTTAATGCATTTAATCTTAAGTAATTTATTGTTTAGTACTTTCCTAATGTACTTTTTGATTTTTTTTTTTCAGAAATTAACTTCTATTCTCAAGATCAAGCTGTTAATCAGAAGCATTTTAAATCATATCAATGTAAGCACTGTCCATATTCAACACTCAGACGTGACAACATGATAACTCATCAAGTTAAGCACACTGGTGCTTTGCCTTACAAGTGTAGAATATGTGGAAAACTATTTAAATACAAAACAAGTTTGAATTATCATAATAAAACTTCTCATGCTCATTACTTTTGAGAAAAATTTAGTGGATAAAAGTTATAATGGATGAAGATGCCAAATAAAAATCTTGTAGTTTTTCAGAGCGGAAGAAATAGTTGATGAGTAACCTCAGAATAAGTATCTTTTTCCAGTAAATTGAAATGACAGTTTACTTTGATTCATACAATTTAAATTAGTGTCAATGGTATTTATGAATTCAACCAGTTAGAAGCTTGCAAATAAGAAACTAAAGCACAGCATAATCTTTATTTCCTATTGTCATGGAATAAACTTGAAAGCTAATTTTCTGAAATTTATATCACTTATGTTCAATTGTCACTTAAAACTTTTATCAACTAAGCTTTTGATTTGAGTTCTCTATTTAACATGTTGTCTAGAAATGCTTGTGTTTTTATTTTCTTTGTTTTGTAAAATATTTTCTTCTCATTCTATCATTGTCATAATTACATTTATGATGTTTAAATTTGAAATTGCTTGACATTATTATTCAAGTACTGAATTTCATCTTTTAGAAATGTTTAGGATTTCTAGAAATATAAATTTTTTGTTATAATTTTTCTATTATTTGATTAAACTAATGAATGTAAACACTATAAACTTGTTCTGATTTTATTTGGAAGAAATTTCAGTAAATTCACATTTTGAGTACCTAGAAATTATTGCTCTATGTAAGTGGCAAATCTATGTATTAATTTTCATATTATTATTGAGTGTTGCACACTATTTCCTGTCCATGGCAAAAGCACTTTTTATTTTAATTTTATTATTAATGCCATAGTGCCTGCCATTTAAAAGTTATGACATGGCTCACAGCAATGTATGTAGGTTTGCTTATTTTAATCAAACAACTATGTTTTTAGTTGTTCATTCCATACAACTGTTCATTTTATTTAGGCAATACAATGGATTGATAGAAATCCTTAACTTCAATAGTACTCCATAAATTCAAGAGTACTGTTCTTGTCTAATACTTTATGAAAAACTTTAAAGGGGTTAAGTAGAAATATGCTTTAATTATTGAACTAGTTTAGAAAATTACATCTAAACTCAAATAAGTCAAATCTAGTTAAATTCTATTACAGTCATGTATAGTGCGGCTTTTAGGAGAACTCCTCCAGACACCCGTCTTGCGTCGTGGCGAGTACTATGGTTCATGGGTGCAAGTCTTCCGTCCCCAGGACGGATTTCCGTCTTTCGAAAGTGTCCGCGGACGGAAGTAAGACGGAAACAAGACTGACTCGAAGACGGAAAATTTTTTTTCTGTCCTTAAAAATATTTTTTAGGTCTACGTTATTGGTCTACTTTCTTTGTTGTTATTTTACAGGGATGAGACTTCCGCCGAAATCCGCTTTTTTCTCCCAATTTTTAAAATTTCCGACCATGTTCCAAAAACTAAAATTTTTGGGGAGTTCAATTAAAGAACCCAAGCCGCCCGAACGATAGTTGGATTGCCGCGACTTCCGCTATAGAGTGGAAAGGAGTCTAAGCGTTTCGTTTCTGACCACCGTTATTTGATTTCTTTTGTTTGGCTGATTTTCCGAATTTTAAATGTTAGGAACTGCGCCGGAATCGCTAAAATCGCGATTTTTAATCAGACGATTTTAATATCAATCATCGATTTTCGTATTTAACTGATTTAAAAGTTACGTGCTGCGATTTTTTTTTTTACGCTATTTAAAACTCGTACTAGCAATTCCTATTCACTCAATTTAAATATCCAATATCGCGATTTGTGTTTAAGCGTTTTTAAAACCCAATATCGCGATTTGTATTCTCGCGAGTTTAAAATCCAACGTCACAATTCGTATTCACGCATTTTTGAATCCAATATTTCGATTCATTATCACGCAGTTGTATCGTTTTTCGTATTTGTACGCTATTTAAAAATTACTCATTGCGATTCGTATTCACGTGATCTAAAAATTCTGCATCGTGATTCCTAATTACGCGATTAAAAATTCAATGCCGCAATTTGTACTTTCGTGTTTTTAAAATCCAACAGCGCGATTCATATTCACGTGATTTTAAAATCAAAAATCGCGATTCTTATTCGCGCAATTATAAAATTCAATATCGCGATTCATGTTCACGCTATTTTAAAATCCAACCTCAGAATTCATATTCAAGTGATTTTATAATTCGAAATCGCGATTCATATTCACGCGATTCTATAATCATAAATCGCGATTCATATTCACGCGATTTTATAATTCGAAATCGCGATTCATAATCACGCGATTTTAAAATCCAATATCGTGATTTGTATTTTCGTGTTTTTAAAAATCCAACAGCTTGATTCATGTTTACGCGATTTTAAAATCCAACCGCACGATTCATATTCACGCGATTTTAAAATCCAAAATCGCGATTCATATTCAAACGAATTTAAAATCCAATATCGCGATTCATATTCGCGCGATTTTAAAATCCAATATCGCGACTCGTATTCACGCGATTTTAAAATCCAATATCGCGATTCTTCAAAGAAGTAAAAGTAAGTTTTTTCTTGAATTAGTTACTGCAAAGATGTGGCATATTTTTTATTAGTAAGCAATTTAATAGTTGTGCCTTCCTATAATTGCTTAATTTTTTTTGATATGGTAGTCAAAATTTTAAAATGCTATTTCGGAAAAATTTGAAGTTAACTGTCTAAATGCTTCTGCCACTTTAAATATTAAATAAGAATCTCCTAGCATAGTTAAAAGCTGCTTTTATAATTCTCAGTATCATATAGAGCACCCCCCCCCCCCCCCCCCGTCCTCCCAGTGACCTGCTTTGTAAAAGTTCAGCTTTTTTTATTTCTGTCCACTTTCATGCCTGTATTTTATCAAAAGACAGATGAATAAATATTTTTTGTACAGTATTTAAACTTGATGTATTATGGTAAAGCTTTCTTAGATAGTTTGCATATGTCGAGGGGGTATTGTGTATGTTAGGTATTTCAGTCAAAAAATTTTCAGTCTTGGCCTTTTTTCCAACTTGCACCCATGCTATGGTTACGAGGAAAGATCACTTCAAATAGGGGTGTGGGGTGAATAGTTTTGTCTTAATCTTAGCATAGGTCGTAGTGAGTAAACCAATCAACACCTTCTTTCCTCCATTTCACCGCCATTAGAAATATGCTCTTGCTTGTTACCATAGCAGCAGACAGCCCCAGACTTTCAGTCCGAAGGAGTTCCCCTCAAAACCCCACTATATGTAAGTTTTATACTATCTATATTTAATTAAATAAATGTATTGGCAATACTTCATTTTAAAAAAAAAATTACAAAATTAACAAGCTTTTAATGGTCATAATATTTTTATTTATTTTTTTGTTCATGACTTTTTTTATGTAGTATGTTTTAAGGTTGAAGTAATTGTTTTATGTTTGTGAGATTGATATAAAATAGAGTGAACTTGAATGTTTTGCTGATCATATTACTACTGTTGATAAATGTATGTCAAATAAAAATCTATTTGTTTTAAATATATGTTTTTCTGTTTTATCCTTGTAAGTCTTGCTTTTTTAGTTTCTCCTCTTGTAAGATCATTTTAACCTGAACAGAAGTCCTGGCTTTTATTTTTTTAACTGTTAACTTTCTTGCAGCAAAAATCCAGTTTTTACTATATTATTTAATTTAAAAGTAGTACATAACAAAACAAAATTGAGTGCTATTTTGCTCATAGGCTCAATGCTTAGTATTCACTAAATTCTGTATCTTATGATTATGCTTGTCTTAACTAACCGAGTAGCACAAATGCAAACTCTGCGAACTATTTTATTAGAGAACAAAATATTTTTAAAATGTCATATTTTTTTACATTGAAAAATATTTTAACTAAGACTTCATGCTAGGGAATGGAAATATTGAACTATTAAAAAAAAAGTGTGTTTGTTTAAATTCCAGCTGGGCAAAAAATTAGCACACTGATGTATTTAAATCATTTTTTCCAGAACTATAGTTAACAGATTTTGCATCTCTGTTACTCAACTACACACATTAAGCTATAAAATTTTTAAAAATTGCTGCACCTTTTTTATTATTATTGACATTACATTTATAATTTTTTACCATGCATTTAGAAAAATGTTTTGAAATCGCTGATTCCAATTTTTTGTCTAATATTTGTACATTTTATTTTAAAAACATATCATGGAATGAAATATTTTAAAAAAAATTTCTCCACTCGAGCACTAGCATAAGCTATTTTACAAGTATATAAGCTTCCTTTTCAGAAGAAAATTTAAGGGTCTCATGCTCACCACCAATAAGCTTTAAAGAAAATGCCTGTCATGAAGTGATTTGCTTATGAAATTCACTGCTTTTAAAATAGATAATTGATACAACATCATGTACTTAAGTACTGATTTCTACCATTAGTTTGACCAGCTGTCCTCTCCAAGTCAATCTAATGGTGATAAGCTGCACTTTTTCCAAAGTGACATTTTTACATCAAACTGTTCCTTAGTATTCATTTCAGAAAGATATTTAAGCTTCCATAATTTACACTTTATGTATAACAGTACAATACATAGAAATACTTGATCACGCAGTTGAAAGCTGTAATGTTTTTCGTCAAAAACATTTTCTTATGCATGTATGAAATTATATTTGACTTATCATTGTGTTGCCTTAAGCCCTTTAATAACTTTTTTTTTCAATTTCATCTTTAATGAGTTCTAATAATAATAACTGTGAGTAGTATGATAATTTATTGTGTTTTTAATTCTCTTTTAGCTATTTTGTTCGTTAATGAAGCAGAACCGTCATGTTTAAGGAAAAAATTTAGGGTGCATAAGTGTCTACACTGTCCATATACGACTGTTCGGAGCAATGATATGCGAAAGCATCAAGTTAAACACACTGGTGCCTTACCTTACAGCTGTTCTCTTTGCGGAAAGTTCTTTCCATACAAAGCAAGCTTGCACAATCATGTTAAACATGTTCATTCATTATAATTATCAAGCCTACAACCTAAAAACGTTTTATAACTTTTATTTTTTTCAGCATTCTATAGTAGTTCCAAAATATTATACTTCTGTTAAAATTTGTCTTGATTCAAATAGCTCATCTGCGTATTAGTTATTTGAATATTAAAACAATATATCTGATAAGAATCCTCAGACCAGCAAAGTTGACTCAGCCTTTTATCCTTTAAGTGGATCCATAAAATGTGTACCAAGCATGCTTGAGGACTAAACAATGAGATTTCTGTGTTTAGGCTGACCCCACCCAACCAGATCATCTTCTCCTGCACCCCAGAGCCCTAGATCAAGGAAAACTGGGAATAAGCACCGTAGACCTTGACGCTTCACAGGCTGTCTTGCCACTGAGTTGAGTTTTTTATCTATGATAAAAAAAAAAGTTTTATGTGGCAAAAATTATTCTACAATGTTGAATATTTTAAATAGAAATTTCTGTTCTTTCAAACTGCTCGACAAAATACTAGTGTTTTAACTGATTGAATGTTTGCATTTCTAAAATGCTTTATTTTACCTCCCTATTTTTCTTACTAAAATATGAGCTTCATCTTTTGTTAGAATGTTGTATATTGAAGGAGAAACTTCTAAATAAACTTGGTAAAATGCCTGGTCAGTTAAAAGACTAAAAAATTTACAATTATAGTTTTTGCACACTAAATATAGTTTTGTTTTAGCTATTGTTGAACTTGCAATTTGCATTCTGAATGGTTTTTGACGCGTTCAATTCTTGATATATTTTATATTTGGATGTATACTCATATTTACTCAATAAATTTGTAAGATCCTGCCTAAATCAAAATATTTCTGCTATTTATGTTAAGTTCTAAATAAGTTTAATGTGAAATTGCTTATAAGAACGATTAAAACATAGAAAAATAAAACCTTTAATGTCTAATTTTGAAATCATAAATAAAATTTAAAATAAAGCATCTTATTTATTTCATCGCTTCACTTCTCTTTCATGCATTGTTTTAGGTCCTGGTATCAGAAAGATAAGGTATGTATGTATTTTGATTTTTTGAGATTCGAACCCGATTTACCTCATTGGAACACAAATGCTCTTATTCCCTAGAGCCACCAGAGCTCATAGCCTCAAATGTGCAGAGTTTCCTTTCTAAACCTTTTGATTACTATACTTTTGGGACCTTAGCGAATTTAAGTTATGCCATTCACATTAACCCTTCAGCCCACTCATTAGTTTTTCATTCGATATTGGATTTTATCGTGAATAAAAGTAATGTGATTAATTTTGACCATTTAATTTGTTTTTGGTATAAATTTACTTCTATGTTTATGTTTAAGGTTTATCGCAACCATATAATTCTTGATATATCCACTCGATATAATTTGTCATGTTTTTATGTTAATTAAATAAATTGTTATTTGTTCATACAATTCATTGCTTATCATAATTAACATTTTAATCATTTGTATTTATTGTACATTGGGACCTATAAAGAAAAAACGTTGTTGATTGAAGTTTGGTATCTATTGTTGAAGACGAATCAATTGTTGATGGAAAATAAATAATACTTGAAGAAGTACATTGATGAAGTTTAATAACCGTTAAAGAAAAGAATTATTATCCATTTTTTCATATTTCTCTCTCACAATGATGAGGAAAAACAATTATATTCAAGCCATTAATTAACTGATTTAATGCAGAGTCGGTTTGGATTAATAACAAAAGACTACAATTTTATTTCTTCTAATCAGCAGTTCCTTTCCAATAAAATTAATTTTAACAAAAAATGGGTTATTTAAACAAAAAATAATTTTGAAAATGGCTCGCAAACCCCACAAGACTCAACTGTCTAACGAGAAAACGAAAATGCATGAAACATGTAGGCGTTAAACTATTTTTCGACAAAAAATATAATGGAATCCATGTATTGTCATTATTAATTGCCTTAATTTGTCACCGAAGCTTCTTTTCTTAGCCTTCTGCTTTCAAATGTGTTGAGAAAGAAAGTGGAAGAAATAATAACGAATTTTAATAAAATCAGAACATTTGCAACCGCGTAAATGTTTTTGTATCTTATGCTAATGTTTTAGTCAGATGTAGTGGGAAACTCTACAAATAGAATTTATTCTGAACTCGAGTCATGGTTATTGAATAAAAATGTTTCAGTTTATATTTATGCTTTTTATTTATTGTCAAAAATATTAAATAAATGTACAGAATGGTATTCTACTTTAAATTTTGATAAATATAATTTTTTTATTTATTCAAATTATGTTCTTTCTTTTAAAGTTTTGTTTTGAATTTAACAACTTCTTAATATGTTCTTTCTAGACAACTAACTAGTTTTATTGTATTCTAATTAAAGGTTCAGTCACATTTGTGCTGCGAGTTAAGAAATACTAGCTACATTTTTTAATGCATAGCATTATTTTATCAAATTACTCAAGTATTTTTCTAATTATAAGTAAATATTTTGGTGCTTATGTGCACTCAATATAAAAACCTCCCATTGTTATGTCTGTTTTTCTTTAGGTGAATGTTTTTCTTCATTATGTGGATCATTTTTTTTTTCAATTTTATTATTTATTTTTTTTTGTCATATCTTATATTTCTATTTTCACTTTTGACTTAGTAGTTTTGATACTTTATTTTAGCATTTGTTCATTACCTGGATCCTGATACCAATGCTAAGGTGAAGTTATATTTGTGCAAGAATTGTTCTTACAAGACGACAAAACGTTACAACATGCAGATTCATGAAGTTTCTCACAGCGGCGAAAGGCCTCATGTTTGTACTCTCTGTAATAGAAGCTTCATATACAAAAGCAATCTGAATAGCCATCTCAAGAAATCTCATGGATTTAGTTCCTTAAAATAACTACTTTTAACAAAATTATTCATCTTAATTAAAACAAATCACTATGCTCATTTCTTATTATTCTTATGGTTATTCTGCCTCTGTACAATTTAAAAATTTATATTTTTATTTAACCTTCATTGTAATATATGCATCCCAATTTTTTTTTTTTTTTTGTACTGATTTTTCAACTTTTCTCAAATTTTATTTGGAAATCTTCATTGTTAAATATAACAGAAATATTAATTTGTATTGCATGCTTATGTCACTTTTGTAAACGAACAAATTGCGATTTTTTTTAATCTCCTATGTACACTATCTCACAATTCATTAATATGGAGAAATCTAGTTTTGTATACATAAAATACTGCATAATGTAATGTTAGTTTCTATGTGTAAAACTATGAACAAAACCAGCTTAATGCTTCAACTAACTTTCATACCAGGATTTGCAGGATGGGCCACTGCCCAGGGCTGCCAAAAATTCTGCACTGATTAATAGTTCTATTAAAAGTTTTTCTATACATTTGCTATATATTGGATATATTTTTACTGTTCTTTGGCCCCAAACGAGTAATAAATTATGTATCCAAATGTGCCTAATTTTATTTCAGTTCCTGTTTTTTTTATATCAAGAGTGTAATTTTTAATGACGACATGGAACTTTTTGTCATAGAAATTATTTGTGTTCAAAATTTCAAATATTGACGATTTGTTAGTGTGTAGAGGGCAATACCTGAGAACTGTTACAGAAAATATGAAGAAAAATAAAAAGCAGGGTTGTCATATATTTTTTTTTAAATCATAGATTTATCTAAAAATAATTATTTGTACAATACTGCATTGTCTAATGTATTATACTTAAGGCTGCGATAAGAAACCATTGATATCTAATTTTTTATTGATAATAAATGTTTTATTCATAGAATTAAGGAATAAATTAAGAAACAAAAAAAAAATTTTATTTAGGAGCTCAAATGTAGATAAAAATGTGTCTTTTAATTTGTAATTTTTCATTATTCATTTCATACCATTTTCATAATTTAATGTGCAATATCTGATAGAAATAAAAATTGAAAAACCTAATGTTTAATGTATACTTTGTTAAAGAAAACGTGATTTTCGTTAACCATGAATAAATGCCTCCATGTTTCTCCAAGGGCTGCTAAAACCCTAAGCACACCCCTGTACAATTTATTTTTCTTATACGACTGAAATGGTTCTGTGTTTGCTTGTAATAAAACTATAAATAAAAGATGTTAATTTTCACTTTAGAGCTTTTTTTTCTCATCCAATCTAGCTTTGTAACAAACCAATACCCTGTGGTGCCACCTATGTCCCCACCACCGAGACTCAGTTCAAGTTCGGATATGAAACCTTAAACATGACTTTTCCCCTTTCCCCGAGTTTTCTTAAAATATTAATTCTTTTTACTTTTGTTTAAATGTAATTTATGTTTGTATCTGTGGTTATTAATTAAATTTCTTTATTAAGTGTACTTTTAGTCACTTTTGTCCTAATTTACAGTTAATTTGAGCTAGCCGATATTCCTTCACACTACAGCTTTTGTTTTTATTTCTCACAAATTCGTAAAAGAAAAAGTGTGAAAAATTTTGTAAAGTTTCTTTATTAAATCATGTTTAAAAAATAACATGTGAAATTCTACAAAAACAATTTGAAAATTTCGAATTGTGTTATTTTATACCATGAATATTTCATCTATTATTTCTTTTATGGCCTGTGCTATCCTTCTAAATTTTATTCTTTCAAATAAAAGATAAATATTATTTTCTATATGCTTAAATTCTATCTAATGTGACCAGATTTTTCAAACTAAAAATCAAGACATATCACTAAGAGGGAGAGGTAATGACAATTTTTTTTCGGCATTTCAATATATAATAAAATCAAAGAATTTTGGATTTCATGTGAGAAAATTTTTTTTCATGAGGTGCCAATCTTCCTTCTACTATTTATTACAATTAATATTAATTAATAATTACAATTACTAATGCATTGCAATTGTTTTTAAATTTCGAAATAGCAGTATAAAACAAAGTAGTAATATATAGAAATATCTAGTTTAATTGGAAGTACTAATGAAAAGCTTAAGTTAAAAAAATAACTTAATGTTGTTAAATACAGAATTTTCCAACGTAAAATTCTCAACAAATTTTAAAAACAAGTTTCATTATGCATTTATAGGTATCAATCAATCATACTTGCTTTTTGAAGCAATTTTTAGTAAAACAATTTTATTGTCTCTCAAACAATCAAATTTCCTGCCTGAATATGAAAAATTGATCTTAGTTAGTAATAAAGATTTTAAAGCCTCTATTGACAGCTGAGTTTTTTTATATAAAACCTAATTAATTTATACTTTTCTTGTTTGGTGGAACTTAAACGTAAAAATATATCTCGGGCAGGACTTTAATTGAAAATCTAAACATTTGACAAGCAGAACAAAGGGCAGGATGACTGGTCACTTTAATTATATCTATAGCTTAATTGTTATTTAATTTGTTTTACACTCTTTGAATTAAATTCACTTTTTTTCTATATTTTATTAATACTAACCATGCATTATTTTAATACTTATTCTTTTTTCTAGAGTTTGCTATTCACTGTTCATATGAGCACTTTGAAAGAATTCCAAATGGCCTGTTTTGTTGCAAATATTGCTCCTATGTCACTCCCAATAGGGGCCACATGAATTATCATCAAGTGAAACATTCTGGTGCAAGAGACTTCCAATGTAGCATGTGTAAAAAATTCTTTGCTCAAAAGTCCAACTTGAAACAGCATCTACGCCGTATTCATGGCACAGAAAAGGAATCTTTTGCTGTGAATGTGTGATATGGTTTTTAGAAGAAAGTTAAGCCATGATTACTAACTCATTTGTTTTCTTAAACTGACGGAATGTTAATTTATCTTATTATAATTTGTCATCAATTATTTGGTGTAATATCAATGCCTGTCACAAATAAATTTTGGAGATTATTAAATAGTCTCTTTTAAATATTGCTGCACTGCATACCTTCTGGTATAGTAAATTATTCTAAAAAATCAATTTTACTGATATCAATTCACAATTGAGTGTAGAGTTTCATTCCAGTGTGTTTTGTGCTCTACTCTTTTTTATTAGAGACTAACACGAATAAAATCTTTTTCTTAAAGAAAAGATTATTCTTGCCCATGACCCAAAATTATTTCAATATTCAGTAGTGCTACAAAATAGGCCAATAGTTATTTTTATAAACATTTAGTTAAATAAAGTTAAAACAACTTGGAAAAAACACAAAGAATGTCTCACAAATGACTTCTCTAATGTCTTTCACGAATGTTTGTGTTATCTGAATGCTGTGTCTCTAATTGTCTTGTCTCTAATACATTTCTCTAATGTGTGTTGTTTTTAATGTCTGTATACTAGTGTATGTATTTCCTCTTATGTGACTTTATTTGCTCTTTTTTTCATATTGTTCTAATTATATTATTTACAAAACCAAACTAACCAATGTTTATTTAAAACTATTCAGATATTTAAGAAAATACCAAGTGTTGAATCTCTTCTTTAAACAGTTTAAAAACAAATAATCTTGTGGTTATTATATTTTCCAGTTAAATTCTTCTCATCAATTATACAAAATTTAAAAAATATGTATATTAAATCTGATGAGATTATGAAATTGTTTCCCTTGGTAAGGTTTATGCTTTCTGAATGGAGGTCTGTAACTATTAAAAGGAACTATTAAATATAACATCTTTTAATCACATTTATGTTGTCAAATTTTTAAAATTTTAATATTTTTTTTATTCTTAGCTGTTGTCAAAACATTATGAATATCCTGTCATTATTTTGTACTGTTGTCAACTGTTACTTTTTCATATAACTTTCTATTTACATTAAACATAATAATTATATAACTAAATGATTCAGCTATCATTTCATACAGAATTTCAGTAAAGGCTTACTTATATGTTAAAATTGTGCTTGTAGAGAGTAGAATGTTTAAAAAATGGGTGTAATTGAGCACTGTAAACATTGATCTGTTAGTACTTGCTGCTTTTTTATTTATTTTTAAATGAAAATTGTTAAAATGAAAGTTTTGATAAGTTACTTTCTAGTATTTTCTTTTAAGTTTCAGCGAGGACAATGCAAATTACACATTCTTTTGATAATGTTGCATTTTCAGTTCAGAACAAAAGCATTTTTTTGCAATGTTTTTGAGAAATAATAATAAATGCTTTATTTTTTATTCATTTATTTGAATTCAGTATATGCACTGTTAAGAACATGTATTTTGATATTCAAAAAGTACACTTTTGCAGTATTTAAAACATGCTGTTACAATGTGCAGTGGAACCTTGGAATGGAGACAACTGTCGACCAAGGAGAGGTTATAAAAATAAGAATGATAATTGAGAAACCAAATGTTATAGAGGATTTTTAAGGTTTAATAGTTATCATTTTTGGAGTTATTATTTTTGCAATGATAACAATGCTTTAGTTCTTCAATTTCAAATAAAAATGTTTTGATGAATTTATTTAAACTATTGTTGAAAACTTTATGCATGGAATATTAATGAATGATTTTGAAATATGATTCATAGTTTGAAATACTTTCCTTTGATTCTTGTTTCATGGACTGAGGCAAAAACCTACTTATTAGACTTATGGATTCAATCGGCTGTTTTTAAAATAAAGGTAGTTGTTGCAATGCAAAATACTATCATGCACTGACTATAATGCATTTTATCATTAGACAAAAGCCTTAAAGAAGTTTTGCAATTTTCTTCTTTCCCTAAAAGAAAATTGGCCCATTCTTATATTTTGTCCATGAAAAACACCCAAACTTGTGTTTGAAAAATTACTCACAAAAAATACATTATAAATATGTTAAACATCTGAAGAGATTTTGAAATGCAAATTATTGTCCGTGTCCAATTAAAACCCTAAGAAGGGAATTCATAGAATACTTTCTTGGTAGTTAGAAAAATCATCTGTGCGGTGAGGTTTCACTTTATGTAATTGCAAAAAAATATGTTTTAATTTTACATAAATTTAGATTCTGATGCTTTTTGACATATCAAAATTTTACAACTTTTTCAATTAAATTGATCTTAGGCAGGATTTTGAAGTTAATTTCACATCATCTAATAATGTGTTTTTTTTTCTACATATAATATACCAATGTACATTAAATAATTCAGTCAAGCAGATTGTTTCCTTTCTGAAAAAGCGAATAATGTAATTTGTTGAAAAAATAATTATTTCAGATGCTTTCTGTTCTGCTCATAAGTTTGTTGACTCTAAAAAGTGTAGGGTGAAATTTCTTTCCCATTGCAAAATTATAGCCTTTGTCTTAAATTTTCAACAATAACAAACTATTTTAAACTTTAGAAATTTTTCTAAATTATCTTTTATTTATTATTACCGTAAAAGTATGAATTTTTATAATAAATTTTTTAGAATTATTTAAAGGTTACATAGTTTTAAACACATAATTCTTCATCTTTATGTACTAAAATGCTTTTTTAATCATAATTCAGAGATACCACCTGTTCTTTGTTGCATTATTCGAGAAAGGGCTTTTTAAATCAAAGAATTTAATAAAGTTTATTCTTTTTACATTGAATTGTTTGTTTTTTAAGTAAGCAAAAATTGAAAAAAAAAAGAGGAATCTGTGATTTTTAGAATAAGAGTAGTTAGAATTTCTTAATATTATTCAATCTTAGTCTACACTACATTGTCAAATTCTTTAAAAAATGCACATATTATTTTCATATTTTTAAATGTTTTTTTTTTATATATATTGAATACAGAAATAATTTGTATTAATATAATTATTTATATTTTCTTTCTCCAGTGGTGTCATTCTATGCAGTAAGAAGAGTCTTCGAATCCAAGACAGTAACAGTGTACAGTTGTAAACACTGTACTTATTCCACTCGGAGACGCAATGACATGGCAAAACATCAAATAAAGCATACTCGCAAACCTTGAATGCATTATTATACCTTCTTTAAATCTGCTTTCTTTGTTAGAATAAATGCTGAAATCTTGTTCTAGTTTTCTTAGTTTCAATTTGATATTATTTTTTTCTATGCATTTACATCTCAAGTAAAACTTAAATTGTTTTTTAATGTTATTTGTTTATTTTTTCCTGCTTAATGTACTGCGTTTTTATTAATGTGTTCTTAATTTTTGAAGAGATTTAATATTCAGATTCTAACTTTTAGTTGTATTCTTCTACTATCAAAATTTTTAAAAGTATTTTGTGTGTTAAATGTTTTTATAATCACAGCTGAATATAATTTGTAATAACAATGTGACAAGCACAAGTGACAAACAGTTATTTCACCGCTATAAGCAACTAGTATTAGTGTTACAATCATTATATAACAGGATACTCCTATAATTTGTGTGAAATAGTTATTCACACTAAAATTTAATATATTGCTGAACTATAAGTGTGTAAAAAAGTTTAAAACCTAAACAAGAGTTTGAAGCCTATTTGTGACATTTTAATGCAATGGTTCCCAACCTCTTTTAGCTATTGCCCCCTCTAGATGTTGATTACACCTATTGCACTTCAATCTTTTTTTCTTTTCTTTTTTTTCATCAAAAAAAACATGTTTTGCTGTTATAAGCCTCAATAATACTGAAGTGAAAAAAATAATTAAAATGTAATTTTGTTAGTTTTTTTTTTTTTTTTTTCAAAAAAAAAAATATTTGGGGGATAATGAGTAAAACCGGAATATATATATTTTTTTTAAAAAAATAAAAAGTGTTGAACATTAAAATTTGAAAACTCTATTGTTCACCTTTATATTGACTTGTGCTTTCAGTTAAAGCATGAATGTTCCTCAGAGGTTTGCTTTCAAGCAAATATTCGACTTATTTCTTTGTTCTGAGAGGATCTGGAAGACTGATCTTTGTCCAGCCCAAAATATGGCGAAAAAGTTCAAAGATTTAGTATTTTATTTGTTTACTTTATTTTTTTTTTTTTTTTAATTCTTCGTCTGAACGATTGGTTTTGTATACACATTCAATTTCAATATTTGCTAGCTTTTTAACACTGTTTTCATTTATTTTCTTTTTAATACTCATCGCCGCCTGAGAGTTATCACCCCATTGAGGGAGAAATCGTCCCTAGTTTGAGAACCACTGCTTTAATGCATTACATCATTTGCGCTGTTCATCTCACATGTGATTGTATTTGACTATTATAAATAATTACAAAAAGTGCTTAAATAATGATCCTGCATAAAGTTGGCTTATCTTAGTATGAAATAGATTAACGATAATTGTGAGGGCATGACATCTATTCATCAAGCTGTCTGTAAATTACATTAACGTTATGAAAAGTGTTAATTTGATGCACACGATGATTATATTCTCCAAAGAAAGGTTATACAATTTCCTGCAGAAGATTAAACGGTGGTTAAAAATGGCACGCCTTTTAAAATACTTTCCAAGATACTGACCGAAAATTTTTCTTTATTGTCCTATAATCCTCGAAGGAAAACTCTATTTAATAAAAGCCTATTTTTTTTGGTAGTCTCAATCTTGTGCACATGACTTTTATATCTGTAAATGATATCCTGAACATAAATAGTTCTATACTGAGTTTTCTTCTTCAGGTGAAAACTGATCACACGAACTCTCTATGACATTTATCTTTTGTTTAATTTATTTTTTTCCATTTTTTTTTTGGGGGGGGGGTTACCTTAAACAATCTATGGTTTGTGAAAAGGAGCACATAATGTTTTTGGTGTTGCTTATTTTAAATTAGGATGAAAGAAATAAGAATTATTTTGTTCATGTGTGTTGATAATATGTAAACCTGATGATTAAAATAAATACGAAAAGATGAAGAATTTTGCTTTGATGAATCTTTAATTTCATAATTCTGTGTTTTAAATTTTTCTATAACAATGCAGCTGCTATGGTGTTTTTTACCATCCACATGGCCATTACGTTTCAGCTATCTTTTTTTTTTTTTTTTTTTAATGGCACCCTGCATGTTGAAACCTGTCATTCTGGTTCATTTGTACCAGCCTAAATGAAGTTAAAATAAAAAATGCAATAATGATAAGGTATTTTATTTTAAGGAATCCTTTATTTATCATTTAATCATTTTTAAAAGTTTCCTGAACCATGCAAATGTTATAATTTTTTTATATATTTTGATAATTTAATTTTTGATAATCTATAATAATTTTTATGATAATAATGATGTTATAATGTTTTTCATTCCCTTTCTTTCAGTTGTTTCATTTGAGTGATGTTTTTTTTTTTTTTTTTTTTTGTATTTGTCATGAATAATATATCTTTTCTTTTTATTTTAGTATTCTTTGAGTGTAATGATGGACTCTCTTCGGGAATTGAAAAGACAAAAGGGAGAAAGAAGCTTCATTTTTGTCAATTTTGTAATTATTCTACAAAAAATCATTGCAACCTACAATCTCATATGAGAACTCACACGGGAGAAAAGCCCTTCGTTTGCTGCATTTGCCAGAAGACCTTCTCTGCTCGGTACAACATGATCCGGCACATTTCACTAAAACATGATCCCAAAAAACAGCTAAAATAGTTAAATGATTGTTCATTTCCAAACTATTTGTAATAGTTTTAGATAAATAATTATCTGGAAGTTATCAATAAAATACCATCAATTGTTTTTTTTTTTTTTTTTTAATTTAGCTCAAATTTATTTAATTTTAGCAACTAATATTATGTATGTATATAGCACTTAATATTATATTGTGTTATCTTTGCTGTATGAATTGGGCAAAACTAGCATTGTTTTCAGTTGTGTAGTTTCATTTACTTATGACTTCAAAAAAAAAAAAAATGATAGAAACCTTTAAATTGTTTTTGCAAGAGCAATAATGAAAAAAATAAGGCACATTACTTTCAAAAGTCTTGTGATTTATTATTACATAGTAGTGATTAAAGTCGATTATGAAAATAATAATGTCTTGTTTTTTGTTTTTAGACTGACAAAAACAAACTTACTTTCTCCTTTTCAATCCACTTTAAAGCGTTTTCTAATTTCATTATTTTCCATTTTTTGATTATCAATCTGTTCGTTTGTGTTTGGAAATGTCAAAATTTTATTTGGCAATATTTTCTTCTTAGTGATAGAATCAGGATAGTTTCTTTTTTTTTTCTCGGGTTTCTGAGAAACAATTATAATTTGTATTGTTATTAGGTACACAGTTCCAGAAAATTCATCAGTCAAACCATTTGGAATTTCAATTTATATTCTGTAAAAAAAAAAATTTGCATTTAGCAATCTAGAAACCATTGGAACTTACTACATTATCCAATTAAAATTTAGGGCCGGTATAGCCTGGTTGGTAGGAGGTTGGACTCTTGTTCGTGGCTAGGGAGTTTGAATCCAGCTGGGCCAAAGAATCCAAGTGTATTAAATGGTGACTGGTGTACGTTAAATCTATCTGGATCACTAAGTCCCCATAACAAATCAATGTCTCTGGGGGTACTGAATGGGTCCGCCTTGTAAAACAGGCTGACGTGTGTGAGTGGCTGAAGTATTCTTGGCCATAGATGGCACCACTGAAAAGCAAAAAACGCACCCTCTACCTTAAATTAGATTGGTTTCCCAAGCAGGCTTGCTTTCATGGTAAGTAGACAATAAAAACAACGGCAAAATTTCATTTCTTTAGCTAGTAGAAATTTCTATTGATGATACCTATTTAGCAATATGACGATGAATTCTACTTGCTTCCATTTCTTCTACCAATTTTGAATTCCTCTATGTTAATGAAACTATTTTTATTTTTCAGCTATTGATTCTCTATCTTGGAAAGGGAGAGCTCTGAAGAAACCTATTCAATCAAAACATCGTTCTGTCTATGCATGTAGTGCCTGCTCATATGTGTCCAAGAATATGACACATCTTCAAGATCATCTTAGAACTCATACTGGAGAACGTCCTTATTGCTGTCCTGTTTGTAATAAAACATTTGCAGTGAAAAGTAATATGAATAGACATTTTGTTACACGGCATTCTAATTTTTTCTTGAAAAGCAGTGATTAAATCAGAGAATTAAGAATTTATATATTACCTACTTACTGACTTGTTCTCCTTTATGCCTGGTGACACATAAGGCTCTTATCTTCTTGTGTCAGCTCACTCAGTATTTTTCACAAGATCCCGCCTGTCTTCTTCCACCTTTCTTCTCCATGTTAAAATGAGTCTGCCTCTTTTTTGTTTGCCTTCTAGTGCCCATGGCCCCATTTCCATCTTTTTCTTAAGTTGTAAAGTTATGAATTTGTAATGGTCTCAGGCCAGGATATTTTTAGAATATTACTCAACCATCTGTTTTGCCAACTATATTTAGTTTTGTCAGTTTTAGTCTTTAACGTTAAATTATTTGATCTCCAAACTTTTAAAAGGTTTTTTTAAGCAAAATTGTGCTTCTCTCCTATTTCTGCATCTGTTCCCCCCTTCAGTTGTTGTTCCAACAGTTGTTGAGTTAATTGATAGATTATTGTTTTTCTATTACTACCAGGTCTATGTTTTGGTACTTTTCGACTAAGCTGATTCTTGTACTTCTCCTTTATAAAAAGTTTCAGAAAGTAGAATCTTTTGGAACAGAAAAAAAAAGGTTACGGGCTCAACTAATTATAAACTCTTACACCTAGCTAACCAAAACGTGCCAAATAAAGACTGCATACCAAATATTAAAATAAATAAAATATTTCAAGGGAAACATTTTTTTTTCCATTCTTGCTAAAATGGTAAAGCAAAATTGCCGAGGATAAAAAGAAAAATCACCTCTAATTGAAAGAAAGATATCAATTAAAGAAACAAAAATCTCATCTGGAGCTGTATGTTAATTGACAAAACAAGCATCAACCTTTTCGTGATTGCTACTTGCAGAATTCTTCATGTAATCGCCGAAAGGAATTTATCGACAATTAAAATTCCAACCACTTCTCGATCAATAGACTTCCTGTGCAATACATTTTGAGTGTTCAAAATTAAACTGGAGTTCGATTCTGGATATGAATACTATACTGTGTTGTAAGTTAAGAAAAAACCATTATCCTTTTGAAGTGAGCCTGTTTACATGTAATGGACGAACATATAACAACATCGCCAACTCATGAAACGACATAGCACAGCCCTCCTTTTGCTTGCTTTCTTAAATCATGAGAAATGTGGAAAATAAAACTTATTGAATAAAAAGAATTGTATTGTTAATAAGAATTAATAAAAAGGATATATCTAAAAATCGTAACAAGTATACGTCTTTCTTTTCGCATTCATAATAAATCATACCGATATAAATTATGTGTTACGATGTTCCTAGCCCGTAGGGCTATCTACACCTTCATCTAAGATAGTATGGAGAATAAGGGAAGAGAGGGGGTCAGAGTGGTTACGCAAGCGTATACGTGTAAAATAAATTTGTGATTAATCAATTCATTGTGCATGACAGTGCACAGTCTAAAATGGTTAGGATACAAGAGCATAAAGCAGTTATATAACACTTCTAGAGATATATATACAGCGTGAGGCGATCGTGTGAGAAAAGAGCAAAGGCCCTTTTTAGGGCCATTACACTTTCTTCGTAATACTGGAGTATAATTACTCGGCATGAATAAATTAGATATGTATAAGTGAATACGAAATCTAGGTTAAAATATATAATGTGATAATAATAAGCATTGGAAATATTTACAGCGGAGTTCGAGTATGCGAGGTAGAGCGATAGGCCTTTTTAGGGGCCAAGCGGTGATACGCGGCTAATTTGAACATAATAATAGCATGCAGAGGAAATGCATGAGATAACGAAATCGTAGTCTGGGTTACAGATATAATGGCGAATGATAAAAACAATAATAAAGATCAATATGTACAAAGTATATTACATATGTACAAACATATTGTACGTATGTACAAACGTATTGTACATATGTACAAAGGGGGTCGATCGGAAGCGAGCGGACGGGGTGAGAAAATGCCCTTTTTAGGGCCTGGGAGCGTCGAGTCTATCGAAGGATGCTGAGGAGCGGTCGCATCTCTAGAATCCCTTCATCTTTCCCTCGCCTCCTCCCCCCCCCGAAGGGCTTCATTGGTGCAGATTGATGCAGTTCATTTTGAGAGCGCTCGCATTTGATTTATTAATTAAAATATTTAGAGAGAATGCCATCGCTAATGAAGAAGGCAGTGGCAGGGCTGAATTTGGCATTATCGTTAATGATCTCAAAGTCAAATGAATTTTTAAAGTTGCACATGGTGCAATTTGTAGCTTCTTTGTAAAATGATGCGTTCAATCTATTTAGGTAGTTGTCCAATGGGTCTATTTTTAGGTCCTGGTAGATAGTTTTATTGCTGATATACCAGGGTGCCCCAGTGATATACCTAAGGGTTTTGTTTTGTACTGAGTTTAATTTCTTGATTTGGGTTTTTGTGATAGTGCTCCATGCAGGGGAGGCGCATAAGGTATATGGCTCTTTTAGTCCTCAATGCCATTTTTGAGTCTTGCGATAGCATGGGTCTTAGGGCGAGGTATGCCACTTTTGTCATAATATTGTTAATGTGGAGATTCCAGTTTAATGTATTGGACAGTGTTACTCCTAGGTATTTCGCACTGTTGGTGATAGGGATATTTTCGTTGAATAGTTTAATCATGTTATAGTTACAGTCTTTCTTTTTATATCTTCCTTTATTGATGAGGAGATTTGATTTAGATGGGTTTATCCTCGTCTTCCAGGTCATGCACCATGTTTAGGCTAGTTTGTATTTTTCGAACTGCTACTTTTGTGCTTAATGATTTGGTAAGTATTGTCGTCGGCATAAAATGCAGTTTGCATGTTTATATCGTCTCTGATAACAGGGAAATCTGACGTGTAGATGAGGAAGAGCACTGGTCCTAGATAATAAATCATTCTAAGGAAGTATAATAAATATTGTTTCGTGCAGACGGTTTTCTACAGCGAAACAAAAGCAAAAGAAGAAAATATATATATTTATCTCGCATTTGATTTGTTAAGGGAATGCAGCATAAGACATGTCATTTTTAGCGGTCCAATCAAATCCAATGCTCTCTCAATTCATATTGTTTCTTTTTCATGAACTAATGTTCTTATTTATCGAAATACGTCGCCTAATCTAGGATTCCAGTAAGACTTCGAAACTGTAACCCTTTTTTTAATAATTTTATGATATATATCGTAAAAGATAGCATGAATTAAATTTCTGTTCGATGTGTTTACTTTTAAAAGCTTTTATATTGTTTTGAAGGCATATTCAAATAATTTGTGATAACTAAATAAAATTGAACTATATGCAGTCATGGGTGATTACTTAAATCCTATGTCGTAATGGTATTTTCTTAATTGTTACAATTATTAATATATAGTGCATAATAATTAAGAATAGTTACAATTATTTTTTGACAAATCAAGCCGAGGTTTCATCGCCAATGGGATATAAATAAAGATTATGAAAACTACGTTTTTCAATTCATTAAATAATTTTCTTTTTGGCAGACCTAAACTAAAATACGTTAGGTGCATTATTTCATAATTACCTTCAATTACTACCGTTTCATCTTTTCTAAGTACTGAAACTTAGTTTTAGGTTTTTCCTATAAGAGTATTAATATGTCTTCGTTTTTTTTTAAATTAATTTTTTTGTGCATGAGAAACGTAGATCTAAAATTCAAAGAACAATAAATAAAAAAAACATTGATTTTATTTTTTTTATATCTAGTCTTTCAACTTATTTTTTACCCTAAATGTTTTGTTAATACTTGAAAAAAAGCATTAAAATTTTATTTCGGCAAGTTTTATTGCATTTTTCCTTCTAAATTTCAAAAATTATGAGAGTATGGACCTCTTAAATCATAACAAAAAATGTGTTGAATAAGGTTATAACCAAGGTTAGGATGCTGATGACTTAATTCTTGAAGAACGCCCCTAAAAATCCAAAAAAGAAAGAATCTTGAAAAATGGCCTTAAATAAGCGTCCTTTAACTTTTTGGTGCCATGTTTTATATAAACAATTTTTTTTTTTAAAAATCTAATTCTTTACCTTTATTTATAAATTTAAAAAATAAGTAAAGTAGTAATGAAAATAATTATGTAATATAAAACAATATGTAAGTAAATACCTAATAGATAAATAAGAATTTATGATTCTTTATAGAATTAATAAGTCTTTAAGATAGAATCTTCAAGAACATCAGAATTGCATTGTATTATCAAATTTTTTATGATATTCTTAAAATCGAAAGAACATCTTTTGTCCAAAAGCAAATTCTTATATCTTAAAAACTCCATTCAACACCAACATCTGTTATTTGAAGCATTTATGCATCTTGCATTTTAAATATATTTAAAATGCAGGAGGCAATCCAAATTTGCAGTAATTTGTAAAATAAAAACTAAGATTTACTCGTAAAATGCTCTTAAAATAATAAATATCAATCAAAATTGATTAAAAATAGACCAAGTCAATTATAAAAAATACCCTATTAGGGAAAAAACAATCACATATGCCAAAAAAAGAAAATGCATTTTTCATTAGCTTCCTACCCCTAGTAGTAACTTTGTAAAACGTTGATATTCAGAGATGTTAATTTAGGGCCAAAGCAGTTTTTGATAATGGCAGCCGTAAGAATTTTATTTCGAAGGAATTTTACGTTTTTTTTTTTTTTTGTCTTTAATTTTTAATTAAGAAATAATTTTTTAATAACATCATAATTAGGTAGGTATAATTTTTAAAAATCAAAGTCTTTGAATCAAGTTTTTTTTTCTTATTATGAATTAAAAAAAGGGGGTATAATACTCTGGCTTATTAGTCATTTTAGAACATTTGCTAAGGTAGTTATCGATGTATTTTAATATGTTTTTAAGTTATTCATTATTCAAAATATCAATTTAGCGTCAGAAATGATTGAATTTAAAATCCATGCTATTAAACCCGAATGTGGCTGGGCTGTACTGTATCAATTTTGAGATAAAACCTTCTTAAGGAACCCCTGGGAACTCAGGAAATAGAGCGTTCGCCTTCCAACGAGGTGAACTGGTTTCGAAATCAGCGATTAATGTCTATTTAATAAGTATGGTGTTAATTGTAGTTATTTTTATTGATATAAAACATTTTAATTTATCTTTTCAAATTTTGAAATATGTAAAAAAATTATCTAAACAGTGATATCCAATGAAAATTCAGAACAACAGTTAAAATATTATGTTTCATACAACAATCAAAATATTATTATGAATTCTAGAAAATGACACTGAGAATCACAGAATTTTAACAAACATTCTAATAACATAACAAATGCAATGAAAAAAAAAACATATTTTTAAATAATGAAAAAATTTTCGAAAGTATTTTTGTCATAAGATACTAAAAATTATAAGCAAAATCTAAAAAGCACCAGCAGCATATGCTGCTTTATCTACTTTATCTTTCTTTGCTGCTCGGTTTTTTGGGATACAGCAATTTTTTTGAGCTTTCCTTCTTTGATTCTGACTGCAAAATTTGCAAGGCACTTGCAACAACAAATCTCTCCACATCTCTGTGCCCATAAATATATAACTTGCTTCAGGAGTTGCCAGGATTTTGTGAACAAGACATAATAATCAAAGAAAGAGGCACTACTAGTAGAATATATTATAATAAAAGTTACTTTCGAACTGAAATAATATCTTCTTACACAGCAAAAGAGGAATCATTTGAGAGGTCGGGGGCGTGGCACCTCCAAAAAAGCTTATAACTCGAAGAAAAATCACCAAATTTGAAAAATTCTTTTTGCATATCATAAAGTACCCCTAAAAGTATCAAAAACAGAAATTCGATTTTTTTTTTATAGATTTTCATTGATTTTGGTATCCACTGTAGCCTTAAGGAGCCATGCGGACACATGAAATAGAGCGTTCGCCTTCCAACGAGGTGAACTGGTTTCGAAATCGGTGATAATTGGTCGATAGAAATTCCGCTCGCACCGACCACAGTGCTGACGTAAAATATACCCAGTGGTAAACGGATCATAGGTTAAAGTTCCCTTGCCATCAAGCTAACCTTGGGAGATTTTCCTCTCTATTTTACACACATGCGAGTTAGTTTCGTCAAAAACTCCTCGACGAAAGCAAATTTCTCTCAATACTTGATCCAAGAATTCCCTTCTCTTCTGGATTGGGTTCAAAATTGGATCGGTTGTTCAACAACTGTTATAAAATGAAATAAGATACCTACTCAAGGTAACAAAATTAGAATGAAAAAGAAATTACGTATGATGCAAATCGAACAAAGAAAATGGTGAAATAATCATGAAAGAACCAGGTGAGACAGTAAGAGACACGGATTATTTATTACCATAGAATAGAATTTACTGAGGAATCTATACCAGAAATATTGATCGATTCAAATAACCGAAGATCACCAATTTGTGAAAGGGTTTCTTTCTAATTTATGCAACAAACAAGGCAGAAATTACAGTACAGATTTGTTGAGCAACTGAAATAGTTCTTTCATTTTTTTTATGCATGGTCTCTGATTTTTTTTTCTTCTAACGTGTAAAGGAAAGTTAATTTGAGAAAAGAGGAATGATTTTTCAATAGTAATAACAAGTTAAGACTATTTCCATAACTGATCTGATACACGGTTAGCATATTGAAGTTGCAACCCTTAGGAAAATTTGCCATAGGTTTGCCATAAAAAAATGCCATAGGATACTCCTATGGGGTTTTGCCTATGGCAAACATTTTGCCATATACGTATGGCAGAATTTTGCCATAGGCAAAACCCCATAGAAATATTCTATGGCATTTTTTTGAATGGCAAAATTTTGCCATAGGCAAAACCCCATAGGAATATCCTATGGCATTTTTTTGTATGGCAAAGTTTTGCCATAAGTGTATGGCAAAATTTTGCCATAGGCAAAACCCCATAGGAATATCCTATGGCATTTTTTTACATGGCAAATTTTTGCCATAAAGCTAATATGTGCTACAGTTTATGAAGAAATATTTTTCCATAGGTTATGGTACAATTTTGCCCTACAGCTATGGCAACATTTCCCGTTGATATTTTACCATACGTCAAAAAATAATTACTTACAAGAATCTTTCGCAATGGATATTAAAAATGCAAAACTTAATAATTGTAGAATAAATATATATCCAGAAAGCTTTTTTTTTAAAAATTTCTTTGATAAACTTCTCCTGTTTTACTTGCAGAATCCTTTTTTGTATGCGGTTCTTATTCAAATAAATTTCAAACAGTTAGTACTAACTGTTAGAAAATGGGTCCGGTGGTCGGAGCGAGTGGGGAAAATATTGGTTATGTTGATTAAGAACAAAATATATTGAGTACAGGCAACTAATATTTGTTAAAGCTGTAAAAAGAAGAAAATAGAAAGTGGGTCCGGAGGTCGGAGCGAGTTATAAAAAGTGTTAATTTGATTGATTGGTATCATAATTAGTTAGATAAGCGTCAGATATTAGAGGAACCTAAAAGAAAGCAAATTTAAATAATGGTCCGATGGTCGGAGCGAGTATGAAATTTTTTTAAATTTTGATATGTGATACTAAGCTAAAAATTAAACAGACTACTAAAACAATAAAATACTATGAAAACTCAAAAGATAAAGAGTGGGACCGGTGGTCGAAGCGAAATTAGTTTAAAATAGACCAAACTGGACAAAAGCCGAATATGTAACGGTGCTGCCAGTGGTGGCATGTGAACAAAATTTTATCGATAAAAAAGATGGTATTGGACTATGAAAAGCTAAGAATAGAAAACAGGCTAAATTAGTTGATCCCCTACTAGTGAGGGATATAAAACTCAGAAAATTTATGTTGAGTTGTGTTAAGCACAGTTAGAAAAGAGAACGCAATATCGAAACATTGGTAAGTACAAAACATGTTTAAGACATGATTAAAATTGGTAAAATTAATAATTGCTATTTACACTTGGTCAGGGATAGTAAATAAAAATTAATTGGGTATAGGGCATCGCTATGACGAAAAAGTTGTAAACTTAAGGAGAGATTAAATTGTTAAAAGCATTTTTGGTAACAGCAGCAGATGATTTGGCCAGGGACTGTTCCGTTGATAATATTGAAGCAAAATAATTGTCAACCAGTAATCCAGCAAATCTAGTTAAGTGATGACCCTAAGCTATGTATAAATATGAAACAGAACATTGTACAAATATATGTGAATAGTTAAGAAATATTAATTGTAAGATAGTAAAACACAGAGACATGATAAAAACAATTTAATGGCAAGCAAAAATTAAACACAAAATAAAAATATAAAGCCCTAACGTATGTAAGATAATGTAAAAAAGCATTGCAAGAACCTAATTGGAATTGAAATAAAAAACTAATGAGAATGTAAACGCTGACTTTGATATTGATATATGACAGCAATAAAATCTAATTATCACCGAACAAGTTAAAAGAATTAAAAAAAATTTAATTATTAAAGAAATGATGATCTGGCTTGATCATAACCACTTAACTGCGTTTTTCATCATGAAGATTGTTTACAAATTGCTATGGGGAATAGAACACCATTAATAATGGAAAAGTGTTGTGACTTTAAAAATTTATATAAAACCCAGAGGGAGGGGATAAAATAGAAAGGAAGATGTCTTTTAATCAGAAACAGTTGGGAGAAAGAAATATAAAAATTTTAGATAAAAATATAAACAGCAAGATATTAATTAAAGTGTACTATGTCAGCGTTAACAAATAGCAAAATTTAACACAGCGAAAACCTATACCCAATCGCGACACATTTTAAAAAGATACAGATAATAAAAGTACCAGACAGCCGAAAATTAAAAACTTAATAAATTCAGATAGATAATCGCATAAGCGTTTGCAATAAAGTGTTTTTGACCAAGAATCGCAGATCGAAAAAATATTAAAATAAGTTGCCAAAGTTAGCGAAAGATTCCACTTGTAGTGGATGACACGTTAATATGGCGGTCTGATACGCTAAGCCTAAAAGAATAGAACATCGGATTTCAAACACTCAAAAATTGGAAAATTGGCCACCCAGTGGCCGGAAAAGACTCACCAGGAATTCTTTGTGGGACTACATGTTGAATTTAATTAACTTCGGGGTGAAATAATGGATATTTATTTCTTTTAGAACATGTTTTTGAGGACTCCATAGAAGTTGTTGTTTCGTTGGTGGAGATCTAAATCAGCTTTTCCCTATGGTATACTGCCATACAAATCTTTAAGGTTACCATTGGCCTATGGTATACTGCCATACGAATTTCTGTGGTTGCCATAGGCCAATGGTGACGTACCATACAAATCCTTATGGTTACCATTGGTCTATGGTATACTGCCATACAAATCTTTATGGTAGCCATAGGCTTTTGGGGTTTTGCCATACAAATCTCTATGGTAACCATAGGCGTATGGTATCTTGCCATATAAATTTCTATGGTAGCCATAGGCTTATGGGGTTGTGCCATACAAATCTCTATGGTAACCATAGGCGTATGGCACATTGCCATACAAATTTCTATGGTAGCCATAGGTTGCCATAGATTACCATAGGCTTCTCTATGGTAAATTTTCCTAAGGGAAGTTCTGGCGATGATGTGAACCGCGTGGAAAACTGTTCTGGAGAAAGCCAAGTTCCACGCCGGGGTGTTCCAAAGATGATCATGCAAAGTACAGAATAGTCAGACTATTTTTGAATTGTTCCATTTGAACTTGGATATATATATATTTATTTTTTTTATTTCACCAGGGAACTAGACCCACCCAATTCAAACTAAAGGAATAAAAATGATTTATTTTCTCTCTTTAGGGTGCCAAAAATATATCAGGTATAGTTTTCAAAAGATGACTTTTTTTTCCTCAATATTCCCCTACATATCTAATTAATTGACGAGTCTTAAATACTTTTTTAAGTTGAAGATCTTTCCATTTTTTTTTTTTTACCAATTCAACATCTTTCAATTTTGTTCGAAACTTTTGTAATCAAACTTGATTATAATGTATAAATAAAGTTTTAATATTATGATTGAATTCTATTATACTTTTAGAATTTATTTATAACCTTTTTTTCTACAAATTCAACTTATACAGAATATTTTATAATTCCTGCCACTAATGTTCATTTTATTGACAAAAATAAGGTAAAAAAAGTATAAGTACATAATAATGGTTGCTAAATAATATTTAAGCAAAGAAAAAACATTATTGAAATCTGATGTACTACTATCAAGTTAAGAATGAATCATCAAAACCAGATCAATTGCCTATGGAAACTTGAAAGTGTCTCTTATAATCCATTGTTGGAAACATTCCTTTTGCTCACATCACATCAGAATTGCACTAATTTTGTGACTTAAAAAAATAATTCTAAAATAGCGTTTTCACATTATTCTAGCGATAAATTGCGACATCTTTGTAATTATATCGATATATCTCATGGGAGTCATGGTGGCTCAGGGGATAGAGTGCTCACCTCCCGATGAGGTGACCTGTGTTTGGTCGATTCAAATTTTGCATCCGGCTCGCACCGACCACTGTGCTGATGTAAAATATCCTCAGTGGTATACTAATCGTAGGTTGACTGATCCCCTTCCCGCCACCCTTACCATGGGAGGTTTTCGTCTCCATGTAACGCAAATGCCGGTTAGTTCCGTCAGAGAGTCCTCCACGAAGGCAAATTTTTCCCAATACTTGATCCAGAAGTTCCCTTGTCTTCTGGATTGGGTTAAAAATCACAAGGCATAAGTAGTCGTGAACCCAAAATTCGGCCGGCTGTTCCAATGACCGTTATAAAATAAAATAAGATATGGGAGCAGTGGTAGCTCTGGGATAGAACGTTCACCTTCCAATGACATAAAACTGGTTCGAATCCCAGCAATGTCTGGTCGAAACAAATTCCGCACGCGGCTCACACCGACCACAGTGCTGACGTCAAATATCATAAATGGTAGATCATGAATTAAGAGTCCCCTTGCCATCAGGGTATCCGTGGGAGGTTTTCGTGGTTTTCCTATCCAAGTTACGCAAATGAGGCTTAATTCCAGCAAGAACTCCAAGTAGGCAAATTTCTCCCAATAGTTGATCTAGGAGTTCCATTGTCTTCTGAATCTGGTTCAAAATTGCAAGGCTATGGAGTTGAACTCCAGTAGTCGCAAACCCAAAATTGGTTCGGTTGTTCAACGACGGTTATAAAATAAAAGATTTATTGTATATAAATTTATTAAGATTTATTTTTCCTGCATTAAAAATTTCTCTTATTTTGAGAATAACTTCATTTTTTTGTTGTGATTGATGATCTTATCGCTTTTCCTCCCAATTTAATCTCATTTATCTCGAGTTCAAAGTATTATCTTTCAAATGAGAGAAAAATATTGTTAACAAATATTCGGGAGTTAAGATTGTAGGTTATTCCCATCAAATCATTCCTAGTGTAAGTAATCTTGATTTTCATTCACAACTACATTCACTCAATTGTTTTTAATATTGCAAATAGTGTGAAAATGTATTTTCAACTTCCCATTAAATTAATTTCATAAGATGAATTGGAAGCTTTTATTCTGTATATTTAATTAAATTATATTTAGTAAATATATCTGAAATGTAATGCATTTATTTTTTCTACTTATAATAATGTTTCTGGAATTCGCGAAATTACTATACCCCATTGTTTTTTCCCAATTTTGCAAGAAAATTCATTTTATAGATAACAATAGGGAAAAAGAAAATTTTGCATTTATACAAATACATGATTTTGCCTAATTCGGGTATGAAGGTTTCTAGTCTAAAATTAGTTTTACTCTTAAAGCTGCAAATTTTTTGAATGACATTTTTAGCTTATTTTTGCAAGAAATGTGCAAGTTTAAAAACGTCATAACAAGGAATCGCTTAAATGATAAACTTCTAGTGGATATAAAGCACATCATCAGGGTTAAAATTACTCAGTAACCTATGCCCAGAAATGTGGTCGTACGCGACTAGGCGTGTTTTCCTTTTATGACCGGCTTAGGAGCATACGAAGAAACAGTTCATAATAGGGAAGTGCCTTTTGCGGCGAATAACGATTTTTCTGTACATGGGTTCGTATGCTTCTAAACAGGTCATGAAGGGCAAGCTCCCCTAGCCGCATACGATAACGTTTCTGTGCATGGGTTACAAAGCAATTTTAACCCTGATGATGTGCCCTATCTATCTAATTTATCGTAACATTTATGCACCCTCCTGTTATTGATAACATTTTTAAACTTGTACATTTCGACAAAAAATAGGCTAAAAATGTTATTTAACAAAAAATTGTAGCTTGGAAAGAGAAACTGATTGCAGATTTAAAATATCCGAATTCCGTTGTAAAAAATCTTATGCAACGGAAAGTGAAACAAAATCGTTCCCAAATGTAACCCTCAAAAATTTGTATCTTAGAATAATTATAATCGATCAATAATTTAAAATTCAAGTACAAAATTGAACATAATTTTTTTCGAAACAATTAGGATGTTAAAAGAAAATTTTTCTTTTTGTGCAAAAAAAATCTTATGTTAACATGAAGATGGGAATGTTTTTGATTTGCTTATTTTGTTGACAAGGAAGTGGTGTGAAAAAAGTCAACAAAAATATATTTACGAAACATTTGTACGGTAATTTTCGGCTATCCTAACTTTTTCTGTTATCTGTTTATTTCTAATGGGAATATCATTCTCAAGTTCAAAAGATTGCGAATCTACGAAAGCTTTTCTTATCTAATTAAAGATACCAAGTCAAAATTCACTGTCGTACAATTGGTAGTCTTTTTGAATTCCTTATTTAGTAATTTAAGAAGGCATTGTATACAAATAACTTATATTTTTACATTATGCACTATTACGTACACTAGTGCGTAATATAAAGATGCGTCTAATGTGATTTTGTCATATGTATCGAATACGTAATGGTGTCATATACTATTATGCTCCATTCCATACTATTATATGCAAGCGATATATATTACAAGATTTTTATTATGAGAAAAAACCTTTAGCCACATAACTAAAACAATAAAATTGTTTGTTGAAGCTATTTAATGGCTAATTTTTTTTTCTTTCTTTAATTGATTCATAAAAAGAATCAAGATTCTCCGAAGTTACTAAGCGAATGATTTTCTGGAGTTGTTTGTCACAAAGTGCACTTATCGCGTTCTTCCACCCGAAGAATACTCAAATATTGCCACTTACTGCTTTATTCCAATGAGAATCTTTGGAATTAATCTTTTTCGCAACATAAATTAATGGTATTATTTTAAACAAGACTAAAATAATCATTCACCCGAGATAATTTTTTTTAAATGTCACTATCCTACTGCTTCCTTTTAGCTATGCAGTTCGAGTCAAAAGAAGGAAATTTTAGTAAATATTTTTTGCTAAAATTAGCCAAAAAATCAATAAAATAAAAAAATATATAAATAACATAAGAAAATCCTAAATTTTCTATAATCAAGCGGATTTTTAAATAATATATGTATGGATACGCTGGATATTTTTTCACGTGGTATTCCGTAATCACTTCCCTTAATATATATTTTTAAAATCTTGGTTAAAAAGGAGGAAATCTCACATACGTAACATAGGAAGAAGCAAAAATGCTATTCAAATTTGAGAGTAACTGTTGTGGTAGGAAGGATAGGCACAAAAGGATTTAACGTCAGCAATGTGGTCGGTGCGAAATTTGAATAGCCATTGCTGAGATTCGAACCCGGTTCACCTCATTGGAAGGCGAAAGCTCGAGCCTCCACGGCTCTGTAGATTGTTACTAGCGTGATTTTGCAAAACGCTACGGATTTCCCGTGAACGGCATTTGATCTTCACTAACGCAAGCACGAATATTTCACTAGAAATCGCGGTATCATTAAAAAGTAGTTGTAGTTCATTTACGTCGCACTAGAGCTGCACAATGGGCTATTGGCGACAGTCTGGGAAACGTTCTTGAGGATGATTCGAAGACATATGCCATTACAATTTTGATCCTCTGCAGAGGGGATATTAACCCCGCTTCGGTAGCCCGACGATCTGCACGCGAAGTTGAGCACTTTACAGTAGAACAGTTTAACGAGGACCATTACAGCAATCCCTCGGTCCCTACACAGACTAATCCAAGTGGTTACCCACCCGCACACTGACCGCAGCCATTGATCATTAAAAAGTAAGGATAGCGTTTTGGTTAACGAAGGATTAAAAGTTTGCAAAATCTTTTTATTGTGTCCTGTTAAAATGCGTTAGGTCAAGACAAAATGTGATTTTTTGTAAAAATAGTGCATGCTAAACAAAACTAATATAGCATTCGAAATTTTAACTCTAAAATATACCAGACAAACATATCACCAAAAGAACAGTGTAGTACTAGAGTTATTCGTCTTAATTCTATTCGCATGCCCTCTGAACGCACTCCTTTGCTTTTCGACCCCACATCGTATGGTAAATGTTATATATTTTGTTAACTTAAAGTTATATCACCCTTGCAGTCACGTTGATTAGTTTTACATCAAAATATCCTCAGTATTGTTTCTAATTATGTGCAATTAGTGTTTATCGGAATTATCTTTAGAAAAGAAAAACGCGAAAGCATCCTATTGCCTATATAGAAATCGTGATGTTTTTCACTGAAAACATTCTCTTGGACAATTCAAAAATGTAACTTATCATCTTAGTGCCATAAGCTATGCATATAAAAATTATTTATAGCTCTATTCAAAAAAATGTGAAATGTAATAAATAAATTTTATCTTTATAAATTTTTAGGCAGTAAGATTGTTGTTGTCAGAGTCGACCTCCTGAAAGTATGGCTTTGAGTGATAATCAAAAGTTCATAACTAATGTATTTATGCAGCTGCCTCAACCATTGAATAAAGTGCAATGTATGCATGTGTATATAGATGGAAGTCTAAGAAATTTTCGTACCAAAGACATAACGTTGCCCAAGAAGCCTGAATCTGTTGAGGGTGAGTAAAAAATATTCCGGTTAACAATTTCATCATACATTGCTCACTTATTTGACTTTTATAGTAACTCTTTAACTTTACAGCAATAAATAAAATAGTCACACATCAATTTTATTTTAATAACATTCAACCATATAAATTTAAAAGCTGTCGTTGAGCTGTAATAAATTTTTAAAAAAAAGGTTAGTATAAATAAAAATATTAAGAACGAACGGGACATGCGTTAAAGATAGAGCATTACTTAACTTTTCGTCTATCCTTTGCCCACATTTTGCCTATTTTTTTTATCTATTTATTATGTTGGGTAAATATTAAGATGTCTAGATTTGTTCATATTGGTCCAAGAAAGGCTTTCAATAGTGGACTACGATTTATTTCTATTTAGACCCATTTTAGATCTACAATTTTGGGGTGTCTAGATTTTGTAATATTGGTCCTTGATAGAAATGAATCTTGTTCTAATATTTTATTCTATTTTATGACCGTCACTGAACAGCCGACTCAATTGTGGGGTTACGACTACTAATGATCATCTACGTAGCCTTGTAATTTTGAA
Source organism: Parasteatoda tepidariorum (assembly GCF_982258835.1). NCBI lineage: Eukaryota > Metazoa > Arthropoda > Arachnida > Araneae > Theridiidae > Parasteatoda > Parasteatoda tepidariorum. The sequence goes on from NC_141755.1 coordinate 30,879,126, forward strand.
CCCAATCCAGAAGACAAGGGAACTCTTGGGTTAAGTATTGGGAGAAATTTTGCCTTCGTGGAGAACTTTTCGATGAAACTAAACCGCCTTTGTGTTACATGGCGAGGAAAACAGCAAAGGCCTCCCACAGTTAGCCTGACGGCAAGGGAAATCTAACCCATGATCTGTCTACAACTGATGGATGACATCTCACGTCAGCACAGTATTATGTGACAGCCGGGTGCAGAATTCGGAACATTTAATAAAGAAAAACGTTGTCAAAATTTGATGAATCAATGATCAGATCTGTCAGAGGAATGATGATGTATAAATCAATAAAGCCAGTTTATAGGTCAAATAAATTGAAAAGTGAAAATAGAAATTGTCACCCCCACTTTTCAGTTTTTTCAATTATTTTTAAAAATTCCTATCTCACCTGGCCATCAAATTTACTGTTATAAATATTTCCCAACAGCTCCTACCATTTTCTTCCGATAGTCAAACAGGCTCTGGTGTTTTTCATCCCTTTTGCCTTAATAGGGATTTGTCATATTTGAATAGTGTTTAATTAATTTTTTGTGACACTTAAAGATATATTAGTTTCACTCACTTTTTTTAAAAAAGAATTAAAAAATGTGTTTATTAAGAGATTTACGAAACACCACTCTGATTTTCACACTTTTTTCTATATTTTGTTCGAAGAAAGTTTGACTGTCTATCAGTAACTCGTTAACCCTTTGACGCAGACAGATTATCGAACATATTTTTTATACTTTTTTCATTATTTTGTATTAGTTAATCAAAAATAAGTGAAAAATAAATATATAATATTTCAAAAACTTATAGGTATGGCATAAAACATCGGTTACACCATGATCGAAACACCGGTTTTTTCAGCTTTAAAAATAAAATCTTCCAAATATAGTTCACTTCCAAACAATAATTTTTCAAATTCGCACTTATTTTCAGTTATTTACATTTTAGGTAGAATACATTTACAGATCTAAGAATAAAAGTTATTCATTATTGAAGTTACTTTAATTTACAAAATCAATCATCGAAATTTTTGAACATGAATTTTAAAAAAAATGTCTAACTTATTTTCGATTTTATATTTTAGTACAAATATAATTCAGACTATCTGACAAATTTTTTTTGTAATTATTAAAATGTTTTTATGACTAAAATAACAAAATATACTTTTGCTTCTAATTGGAGCGTCAGAAAAAATATATATAAAAGGGACACTGGTCTGCATCAAATGGTTAACCATGCAAATTTAGTAAACTTACTTTAACAACGTATAGAAAATAATATTTCTTTCGTTTTGTTAAAGCGTCATTTTTTAATGTTAGTGTTTTGATAATGTATATTATATTTGAAATATCGCAACAATTTAATTGCAGAATTACCTGAAATGGAGTTTTGTGGTTCAGCTACTGATTTTGATGTGGGAAATCTTGCTGATTACTACGCTCGACCAGTTAAATTTTATAGAGATCCTTTCAGGAAGGGTGACAATACCATTGTATATTGTGAAACTTACTGTCGTGAAGGTTTACCTACATGTGAGTTGTCATCAATAGTGCTTAATATAGAGAAATATTTAAATTAATTGTAATTGCCTAAAACATTCTTATGTTGTTGTTTTTTTTTTCAGTTGCAAATAATCGCTATAGGCTACTAGCTGCTGCCAAGAACTATTTCCATCAAGTCAACCAATTTACATTTCATCAACCGTTCAGTCTTTTTAGAACAGATGAGGTTCCTCTCACTCATATGCAACATGCCTTTTTTCCGGATTCACGTAATTCATTTAATCTATTATAAATGTATAAAACTGGGTAAGCTTAACACTAGGAAGTATGAGTCTTAAGGAAACATACGACTTGATGCAAATTTCACTTGTTAACACTTTAAAAACACTTTCTACTTCCATCAAGTCAACCAATTTACATTTCATCAACCATGCACTTTTCTTAAACGAGATGAGTATCTTCTGGCAACATGCCTTCTCACCGGATTCACGTAATTCATTTAATCTGTTATAAATGTATTAAACTGGGTAAACTTAACACTAGGAAGTAGTCTTAAGGAAACATACGACTTGATGCAAATTTCACTTGTTAACACTTTCTACTTCCATCAAGTCAACCAATTTGCATTTCATCAACCGTGCACTTTTCTTAAACGAGATGAGTATCTTCTGGCAACATGCCTTCTCACCGGATTCACGTAATTCATTTAATCTATTATAAATGTATTAAACTGGGTAAGCTTAACACTAGGAAGTATGAGTCTTATAGAAACATACGACTTGATGCAAATTTCACTTGTTAACACTTTCTACTTCCATCAAGTCAACCAATTTACATTTCATCAATCGTGCACTTGTCTTAAACGAGATGAGTATCTTCTGGCAACATGCCTTCTCACCGGATTCACGTAATTCATTTAATCTGTTATAAATGTATTAAACTGGGTAAGCTTAACACTAGGAAGTATGAGTCTTATAGAAACATACGACTTGATGCAAATTTCACTTGTTAACACTTTCTACTTCCATCAAGTCAACCAATTTACATTTCATCAACCATGCACTTTTCTTAAACGAGATGAGTATCTTCTGGCAACATGCTTTCTCACCGGATTCACGTAATTCATTTAATCTATTATAAATGTATTAAACTGGGTAAGCTTAACTCTAGGAAGTATGAGTCTTATAGAAACATACGACTTGATGCAAATTTCACTTGTTAACACTTTAAAAACACTTTCTACTTCTATCAAGTCAACCAATTTACATTTCATCGACCGTGCACTTTTCTTAAACGAGATGAGTATCTTCTGGCAACATGCCTTCTCACCGGATTCACGTAATTCATTTAATCTATTATAAATGTACTAAATTGGATAAGCTTAACACTAGGAAGCATGAGTCTAAAAGGATTTCACAAAATTCGGATTCACGTAATTCATTTAATCTATTATAGATATACTAAATTGGGTAAGCTTTATTCTATGAAGCATGAATCCTAAAGAAACATACGACTTGATTCAAATTCACCTGAGGTATATCACGTATTTTATTGCATATATATTTATGCATTAAGTGCAATGTGGGTTTCGAAGTCTCTTGCTAAATTCGCTAAAATTATTTCACAACCAAGTAATGAAGAGCACATTCTATTAAAGTATATAAAAAATTTTAAAAAAACATATGAAAGATTTAAAATTAGTCCACTCTCTTCTTATATATAAAGATATATATATATGTTTAACTAAATAAAAAAAGTATGAAAAAGTCTTTCTTTACTTCATCCTTTATTCACGATTTTTTTCTTTTTTGTTTTAGGATAAATGGTGCTTCACTGCATCTAAAAAATTTTAGCACACAATATAACAAAAATAGATTAATCATATCAAATAATGACGAAAACATTCTCACACAAGAAGTGAAGGGAAATATGTTTTTTTTCATTGTTTCAATTGGACATCGTAATAAGAGAAGTCTTTATTTTTCTTTTATATGCAGTATAAAATGTGTTGTTACGAGGGTGAATAAATTTAGAACCATTCAAGTAGCCAAAAAATAAATAACATTCAAATTCAAAACTTCAAAAACTATAAAAGTTTTGTTTCATATCAAAACTGTTTGTTACATTTAGCGCCATTTCCTTGAAAGATTTTTTATTTATTTATTTTACCTAGGTTCCGGATTTGTATGTGGAGACGAAATTGCAAAGGCCCATCACAAGGCCTGCTTATATGCAGGAGTGAATCTAACCATGTACGAACCAATCACAAATCAAGGACAGGTAAGTTATTTAGTCTCGAAATGGCATAGCTTTTGTAAATACAAATTTATACATTTTTTCAAGATAATATGGTGAATATGAAAAATAAATTACAAAGCAAGAAAAAGTAACCAACGAAGAGGGGAACCAATTTTTACAATGATAATTTCTTTGATTTCTTTCATGGTGCGATAAATATATCATTCAAAAAGGTAACCAAAAAACAGATAGAATTGATCAAAAGTTTATACAAGTATATTTTTTATATCATTTCCATATTTGTATGTACCTGTTTGTAAGTTTGTAATAAAGCTTTTTTGTGAGAAAAAAAAGCGAGAGAAGAAGAAAAAAAGAAAACAAAACAGAGCAAAACTTACTTTTGGTACATTCTTCACATTTTATCGATGAGAAATATTTCATTTTCTTTAAGAAATATTTGTTTTAAGAGAGAAAAAAATTTAAAAATAATTTTTTCCTTCAGTGGATGTATTCTATTGGTCCTGGTACTGCCATTGACATTACCGACGACATCTGTATCAGCAGATTTATCCTTATAAGAATTGCTGAAGATTTTGGAGTGACTGTGAAGTTCGGCAATTGGTTGGATTTCTCGAGTTTAAAGCCTATCGAAGCTCGACTCAATCTTGTTGTAGACAACTTGAGTCAAATAGACAAGCAAAGGTATTATTTTATTTCATGCAATAACTACGGCTGTTATACTTGTCTGTTTTAAATTATAGGCAAACTGTCTCATTCAATATTATTTTTTTTAAAATTACATTAGGTTTTGAAACAAATTTTTTCCTTGTCATAAATTACTTGTGTAAAGTTTTAGAAAAAAGTAAAGATTTCATTCGATATTTCCGTTGCAAATACTTGTACTTTTTCCCTAAAAAAGTAACGAAAGTACAAGTAAAAGTACTAAATTTAAAAAGTAACGAAGTACAAGTAAATGTACGTACTTTTTACTTGTTATCCCGAGAATACTCGGGCGTAGCAGAATTTGCCAGTAGGTTTTGTTTTATCACGTTTTTACTCGGCCGAAAGCAAAAATAATAATAATAATAATCTGCTGAGATTGAAAGTTTATTTGGGGTGGCTTTGCTGTTGAATTGTTGGACTGCACACGTGTTTTGTGAGATTGTATATTCAATGGTTGCTGAATTTACATAAGAAAAAAAAGGAGTAAAAAAATGACGTATCACTTCACTAACGTGCGGAAAGAATCTTTTTGTGCTGTGACTTGTTTTAAAAACTATCTTACGAGGACTAATATTTAACTTTTTTCATTTGTCCGAGATGAATAATAAACTAATGGTAAATTTAAATGTTTTTTACACATAAAAGAATTAAAATTTCGACTTAAAACTTGAGTATTACAAGTATGTTTTGTTTTAGTTCCTTGTATTTATAAATGAAATAAAAAATTAAAATTTCAACTTAAAACTTGAGTATCATGTTTTGTTTTAATTCCTTGTATTTATAAATGAAATAGAAAATTGAAATTTCAACTTAAAACTTGAGTATCATGTTTTGTTTTAATTCCTTGTATTTATCAATGGAAAAAAAATTTAAAATTTCAACTTAAAACTTGAGTTTGTTTCGTGAGTTGTGAGTGAGAATATTTCGTTTTAGTTCCGTGTATTTGTCAGTAAAATAAAAATATATGTTGATTTTTTACATTTTTTTTCTTCAAAAAACTTGTTAATGGAAGCGATGAAAAACTTTGGTACACTTGTCTAAGAATAGCCCAATCCATTAAGTAGAATTTTTAAAAAATACTGAAGATTTTTACATTTCTATTAAAAGCATTTTAAATTTCTATTTCTTTGTATATATTCAATAAATATATATTTAACTTTTTCAATTTCAGGACTGTGGATGAACTAATTTCCAAATTGGTTATCCGAGAAGGAAAGCCAGTGAAAGTGGCTTTGCTACCTGAAATAATACAAATTGCCAGCATATGTGGAGAATTTGATCCATATACCTTGCTGACCAAAGTGATGGAAGCACTTAAATCTTCATTGAGATGATAGGAAAGTGTTATATGTTAATTCATAAGTTCGTCATTATGAAGTTTATTCTAATTTTTGAAGGAAAAAAATTAATAGGTATTCTTAAACGTCCCAAATCGTTTCAATGTTGTACAAGTAGCTTACGTTTATTCTTAGGTCTAAGGTGTCAATTTGACTATGGCATTTGGTTTTAATCTATAAGCGCGAAATCTATTAAACTAAGATCGTAGTCCACTGAACTGTTCTGTGACCCTGCCTTATTATCCAGCTTCAAATAAATCGTTTTCCACTGTGGTTGTAAAAATCGTTCTTCTCAATGATTGAGCTGGATTTGTTGATTGGACGTTTCATAAAAAAGCATGTAATTTTCAATAATATGTTTTGTATAGTTTCGATACTTTTGTATTGAGATTGATTAAAGAAAGATTAAATTGAAGCAAAATTCAAAATATCTTTTCTGATTCTCTGAGTTCATTCAGTATAAGCACTGAAGTTTATGTTTCGCATTTGCACAGATTTCACTCTGTCATTGCAATGTTTTTCAAACCATAAGGTTTCTTTTGAGCTATTTTGTAGTTATAGATAACCAAGATTATTCGAATACTTCTGCAGTGAGCAAGTTTATAAATCAGAACAACTTAATAATTTTTTTATAATGATCGAATTTTCGCATACTTAAGACGCAGAGTTAATGATTCAAGGGTCTAATCTGAAATATGCTAATTAATTTGTTCAAGCAATATCGATTTTCAGCTTTTAAAAAAATGGGGAGGGGCGATTGGCACAATCTGGAAAATGAAGTACCATTACATTCATGAGAGTTGACGAAAGCTTGAGTCTTTTAGTATTAATTTCAACTTTTGTATATTTTGTGAAACTACTGGAACTATTTTAAGTATTAATTTTTTTCTGCTCGTTATGTAAAAGTATATGCCAAATAACTTTATGCAATACAAATTATGCAAAAATAATTTAGTGTAAAACCAATTTTCCCTAGAATCGCTATTTAATTTGAAAGTAAAGGGTTACGAATTTAGGATAAATAAAATTTTAAAAAATATAATTTACCGTCTTATTTGTTTGACTTATATCTTAATATATCGTCAGCATAGATCAATCAGCACATTAATGGTAAAACCCTTTAATCATCAATATTTGCATCTTAGCGTGATAAAGCATTGATCACTAAATCAATATTAAAGGTATTCTGTTTTTTTTCTTGCTTACAGCACAAACCTCGAAGCCTATTTTCAAAATTTCGACAAATGTCATGCATCTGTATGTGCCCTTAACTGTGTTTTAATACAGTAAATAAAAACTTCTGATTTTAATAAACTTCAAATCTTCCATGTTTCATGCATAAAAGTATTACTTTCAAATTATTGTTTGAATTTCAGCTGACACTGAAGATTTAGAAAAACAAATTAACTAGCAGTTACGTATCATTTAGTTAATTTATGCAACTTAAAAGTACTTAAATCATATACATTTCATGTCGTATGTAACTTAAAACCTATTTCTTTCCAAACCCATCATAAGAAATTCATGAAACTTTAAAGATTAAAGCTATTGTTAAAATTGTACGTAACATTTACTGTATTTGTAAAAAGAATACTTCAATATAATTTATTTCTCATATTTTAAGGAAACAGTAATTTATTATTTTTGTGATAAAATGTGCTTCATTAAGTAACAAATATTTTCGGACCGTCATTGTATTTAAAAGTTTCAGAAAAATAAATATTGATAAATATATTTTATTTATTAAACATTTAAAAATAATAATATTTTGTGGAACACTCTAACATATAAAAATTTTATTTTTCAAAAAGAATATATAAATTGTTTTTCCCAGTTTAGTCTAGTTCTTTCAAAGAGATCTCATATTTTTACAAACTTCGTAAGATGTACAACACTTCATTGTAGATGCAAATGCTGTTAATATTGCCAAAGCCTAAAAAAAAGGACATTGCTAATAATAAAAATAGGACATATCTACATCTAGGTGTATCAATTAAATAATGAAAATGCTCTCAAAAATACATTAAAAGTTTAAATAACTTAAACATTTTCTATTCTATGATAAATGTGTAGATTAGACTTAAGTTGGTGGACTTTTTTATATACTCCATTTAAGTTATTCTGATAGTGAAAAAATACGAACTCTATTGTTTTTCTACTTAAAATTTTGAAGTAAAAACATGTTTATCACACAAAACAGGGGCAGATGAAAACAAATACGTTTCAAATTTTAAATCTTCGACACTGACTAATAGTTTTCAACCAAGCTGGCAAAACTTAAAAATTGATTGTTGCTTTAAAAGAAGGTATCGAAATTGGTTTTTATAGCCAACAGAAGGGCAAAAATGTTTCAGAAAGCCCAAAAAAGAAATTAAATTTAATTTAAATGCAATAATTGACTCAATGTGTTTGCCATTTGTCACTAAGTGCTCACTGTGTTTACAACGAACACAGTGAATAATGAAAAGATAGTAAATAGTGAAGACAGCACATATAGTTACATAATAAGAAGTATAAATAGTGAGTTGTAGTTGTAGTTCATTTACGTCGCACTAGAGCTGCACAATGCACTTCGGATCATCCCTGAGGATGATCCGAAGACATGTCATCACAATTTTGATCCTCTGCAGAGGGGATGGCACCCCTGCTTCGGTAGCTCGACGACCTGCAAGCGAAATCGAGCACTTTACGGTAGAACGAGGTACGGTAACGAGGGCCAATATCGCACACCCTCGGTCCCTACACAGACTAATCCAAGTGGTCACCCACCCGCACACTGACCGCAGCCAGTGATGCTTGACTTCGGTGATCTGCTGGGAACCGTGTCCTAACGATCAGTCCACTACGGGACCTTATATGAATGGTGAAAAGATATATAGTAAACATGTGATTTGAGAGGTAATAAAAAATTATAATTAGAATAAAATATCGTTGTAAAAAACTTTTACCTTGCTAACAGTATACTTACTACAAAGTTTCACTCTAAAAGATAATTTGCAAAATAAACTTTGTTTCGCAAGTCCAATTAAATTCTAATACTAAGGCATGCACGGAACACTGGATTTTTTACGAGTATACCTAAATAAATTTGAAATATTTCAAAGGAAGGTAAAAAGTAATTTACTTTAGCATTTTTCAATGCTTTTGATAAAGAAGCTTGTTCATGTCTTCACACTTCAAAAATTTAAAACAAGATATTTGGTGCATATTATCATTTCTCATACAACCTTGAAATTCTACTTTCATTTGCGTCATGACATAGATAAGGCTTTTTTATATATATAAAAAGTCATAAAAAGTAGCTCTCTTTTGTGGAATTTAATCATCAAAGAAATCAGCGATGCTGCTGCATATTAAATTTTTTCGACACGTGTTTCATTAAACTGTAATGAACTTTTTGTGCTCCACATCCATTTCTTAAAAAATTGAAATGGATGAGCGAGAAATATGAAATTGTTGTAAAAGTACGATATACATCTCACGATTTCTCAAAATCAAAAAATGTAAGAAATTGCTAAAATAATTTTTTCATAAGTATCGATTGGAAAGTTCTATTTCAGTTCCACTTACTCCAGCAATTCCAATTTCCTTTGCTTCTAATTCGAAATCCGATCAATTCTATGATTCGATCGATTTCCTTCTAATGATACAAAATTGTTGTAAAATTACGTTAAATGTCTCACACTTCCCTCAAATTAAAAAAATGTTAGAATAAATAAAAAAAATTTTTATAAATATCGATTAGAAAGTTCTGTTTTGGTTCTACTTACTCCAGCGATTCCAATTTCCTTTTCTTCTAATTCGAAATCCGACCGAATCTATGATTCTATCGATTCCCTTCTAATGATGCGAAATTGTTGTAAAATTACGCTAAATTTCTCTCAATTCCTTCAAATTGAAAAAAAAAATTTAGAAATAGTAAAAAAAAAAATTTTCATAAATATCGATTAGAAAGTTCTGCTTTGGTTCCACTTACTCCAGCGATTCCAATTTCCTTTTCTTCTAATGATTCGAAATTCTATAGATTCTATGATTCGATCGATTTCCTTCTAATTATATGAAATTGTTGTAAAATTACGTTAAATTTCCCTCGATTCCCTCAAATTTCAGAAATTGTTTAAAAAAAATTTCATAAATATCGATTAGAAAGTTCTGCTTTGGTTCCACTTACTCCAGAGATTCCACATTATTTTTCATCTAATGATTCGAAATTCTATAGATTCTATGATTCGATCGATTTCCTTCTAATGATATGAAATTATTGTAAAATTACGTTAAATTTTTCTCAATTCTCTCAAATTTTAGAAATTGCTTAAAAAAAAGTTTTTTCATAAATATGGATTAGAAAGTTCTGCTTTGGTTCCACTTACTCCAGCGATTCCAATTTCTTTTTCCTCTAATGATTCAAAATTTCTGTTTTTCACTATAGCTAAAACTCCAATGATGTTCAGCAGAATAAAAAATATCACTGATTGAAAACATATCTGCAGAAAAAAAAATATTAAATGAATATATTGATGATATTGGACATAATTTGTGTAATTTTCTCTACAAAAATAAATTTTAAGATAAGTTTTCCTGTTTGTAAGTCTCTAAAATCAATTGTTTACGTAAAAATATAGTTGCTTTTACCCTCGTTTGGAATTTTTAAGCAATTCTGGGAACAATGGAAGAAAATAGATTCAAATTCCCTTTTAGATAGTTTTTTTACCGTTTTAATATTTTACTATTTTGAGACATATGGACTTTGTTTCATTAACGAAACATCAAAAAATTCATTTAAAATATCCTACAACTTATATGTATTATGTGCTAAAAAATTAAAATAATCATTTATGTAATATTTAAAAAGAACAAGCAAGTTTAATTAACAGAATTTTTCATTAATTAGTTACCTTTCTTTTAAAGCTATACATTTCTAAGCAAAAATTGCATTCTCTAAATTGCAAAAAGGCCAAATTGTAAGACTGCACACTTATTTAAAATCAGGAAAAAAAAATTGCCTAAAAACTCCTGGAATGCTCAAAAATGACATTTAAGAGAAAAATCGTTCTCGACAAATATTTGGGAGTTTAGCTTTCATTAATATATCAATATCATCTTTTAACTGTAAGAATCTGACCTGGATATGTGTGATTGGTCAGATTGTCAAAAATAAGGGAAACACAGTTTAAGTATTGCATTCTCAAAAATGGGAGTTTTATTTCACATTAACCCTTTGGCGCACATGGGACATGTGTTTTTTCTGACACTCTAATTATAAGTAAAAAGATTTTTTGGTATTTCTTAATTATAAAAAAACAGTCTAATAGTTACTAAAAAAATTTTTAGATTTTCTGAATTATATTTGTTCTAAGATATGAAATCCAAAATAAGTAGTTAGAAAAACTTTTTTTTTTCATTCATATTCAAAAATTTATCAATAATTGATTTTGTAAACTAAAGAGGTTTTAATGGTGAATAACTGTTTCTCTTAGATCTAAATAACTGCAAATAAATGCAAGTTTAAAAATTACTAAATTAGAAGTGAGCCGTATTTGGAATATTTTACCTTTAACGCAAAAATAAACTCCGGTGTTTGATGGTGTTTCATAACCAAAAATTACTAAAATGCTAATTATAATATATTTAACTTACTTTTATTAAATTATAAAATTAATTGAAAATGCCTGAAAAATATGTTTATCCTTTCGCTTACGACGCTTAGTATGATGAAGCCGCCATTTTGATCCACCTGTTATACCAGCCGCAGGCAAAAGGTTAATGAAAAAACTGCGTCAAATTGATGAATAAATTTATTAATAAAATAAGATTAATAATTTTAGCTCACCAGTGGAGTTTCATATATTCTTTCCGATTTGTAAGCTACAGGAAGAATGATTGAATTTAAAAATAGATGAGAGGCAGAGATCAGTAATAGACACATCGTCGTGGGAGCAACTCCAAAATACGTCCTATCATAACTACCTGCATGCAGAATTAAGCACACGATGACCAAACAACATACCTATAATTTAAAACTATTATTATTAACCTTAAATACACATATTGATGATAATTACGCATAGAATAACCAGGGTTCTTTTTCTGCCTGGCGAACATTTCTTATGCTTAAATAAACAAAGTTTTTCTTTATCACCATAGTTAACATATATTTCTAGCACCTTGTTACATCTTTGCCAAAAAAATGTATCATTGTATTTAAGTGAAGGATAGGAAAAAAATGTGTTAAGATACCTAGAGATACTCCAAAACGTATTCGATTGCTGGTGGAAACTAAGAAGTGTTAAGTGACTACTTGATTCATTTAACTTGACCTTCAAGATTCATACACTAAGAAAAAAAATTTATGGTCAAAACTACCGAAAGATTGTAAAGTATACCGTATTTCTGGCTCTCTATGAACACCAAAAAGCACGGTAATTTTTGCCAAAGTGCTATGGTAATGATTTTTGTTAAAATTGACAATAAAATAGGGCGTCATAATGTATGATAAAAGTTTGATAATTTTATCACGATACCTTAGAGCTTGATATAAAAACCATTTATTCGGTTAAATTTATGTTTCATTATTATATTTTTTAATACATGCGTGATAATAAGAACTATCACTTTAAAAATCAGAATTTTCAGTAAAGCATTAACACACGAACGGAAAAATTAACACATGAATGGTTTAACTACCGTATGTTTTGGTTTTATTAACCAGAATTAAGTTTTTTTTCCCAGAAATGTCATTATCATACAATACGGTTATTTTACCAGAATTGTTTTCCTTGTGTGCGACAATAAAGCTTGTTTATATGTTTTTAATTCTTTTCTTTCTTTTTTAAACGAGAATCCTCAGAACACGATATCATGTTTTTCATCAAAACATTAATTCACATTAATTTTATAACAATTTTTTTATTATTAAGACTTCCATTAATACACACATTAAAGGTAGTGATTACCATACACCATGGATAAAGTAAACGCTTTTATATTTTCAATCGTTTTATATGCTTTATTTTAAATTCATGAAATATGTAGTCACGCACGCTGATTGAAGCTCGTTTTGAAAAAAAAGGTCTAACCTGGTAATCGATAATTATGTCAAATAACAAAAATAAATATTTCATGTTTATTTTACTGTATGCAACGAAATTTTGAAACCACTATTATTTTTGTGACTTGTATAAGTAATACAAAATTTACAAAGTGAAATTAAATTAATAAAAATGAATGAGAAGCAAAATATATGCATATTATTTTTAAGAGATATGCTCAAATACAGTTATTTTGACAACAATATAAAAATTTCCCTCCTCAAATATCTGTTATGAAACTATGAGATCACCAATTAAAACTTTTTTAAAAAGCTAAAAGGATGTTAATCCAACATTTTTCTGGATAACTTCAAAGACTCGATTTTTTATAGAAGCAAACGTTTTCAAGTTTTAGAAGCCCACTTTACCAGCTCAGATAATTCTTTTCCATGTGGCATTGGGAATTTTCTTAAGAAATCAAATAATTTAAATTCTCATTTTCTTTATTATTGTTTTTATTTTCTGTGACGTAAAGTTACAATTTAAATATGATTTTCATGAAAAAATAAAAATATTGTAAACTCAAACGATTTTTAAAAAAAAGTAATAAGTGGTACAGCTTTTAAAAAATCGTTTACTGAGTAAAACGAAATCAACTTTTTCACTTTTTGTTTCTTATTAGAAAATAGAACTTAATTTAGTTGCTTCACTACTTTAGAATTGTCAATTTTATGCAATTTATGTAGTGTACTATAAAAATGAACTATATTTGGTGGAACACATAAATTTGCAACACACTGTAAAATCATTAAAAATTGTATTACAACATATTTTCAACTTAAAAATAGCACCTTATTTAATTGTGTCCATTGAGTTCGATTGAAAGTTTTATTTAGCTAGATTAACTGTTTTGTCTCCTGCATATTTGTTACAAGAAGAAAGAAATATATAGCTATTACAAAAAGCAGCCTGGTCGTGTATTTGTTGGGTGAAATTTGTAGTGATATTCCAAATACCTTGTTAAATTTTGAGAAATAAAATTTTGAAGATATAAAACAAAGTGTTCTGTAATAACTGCCCTTAAAAATGAAGGCGTAAAAAGTAAATGTTCGCAAGGGGTCTCTAATTAACATTTAAAGGAGAAAGGTACGAGCGCTATCTAAATTTGGCAAATCACTTATGATAAATGCAGAATGCAAAACGTAAAAAGCAATATGAAGCTTGTATGCTTTCCTAATAATCGTCTTTCATTGCATAATGAAGCTTAAGCGTGTTTTTAAGAATTGCCTTTCAGTGCCTGATGAAGCTTGTATGTGTTTCTAATAATCGCCTTTCGATGCCTTATTAAGCTTGTATGTGTTTCCGATAATCGCCTTTCAATGCCTGATAAAGCTTGTATGTGTTTCTAATAATCGCCTTTCAATGTCTGATAAAGCTTGTATGTGTTTCTAATAATCGCCTTTCAATGCCTGATAAAGCTTGTATGTGTTTCTAATAATCGCCTTTCAATGCCTGATAAAGCTTGTATGTGTTTCTAATAATCGCCTTTCAATGACTGATTAAGCTTGTATGTGTTTCTAATAATAGCCTTTCAATGCCTGATAAAGCTTGTACGTGTTTCGAATAATCACTTTTCAGTGCCTGATGAAACTTGTATGTGCTTCTAATGATTGTCTTTCAACTTAGTTTTTTGTTTTTACAGCATATAAACACGATTTAGGATTCTCTTTCCAGCTTCTCTAGGTTATGATCCTTTAAATTTTGATACTGTTTTTGCTTTTTGAACTTGTCGTATGTTTATTCAGTATTTTATCTGCCCTTGTCGCTGAACGCTGTTTTCAATCTCTTATAACTCCAGAGTCGCTGATGCTAACCCAGTAAGCACACACCTCACGGCAAACGTAAGGCCGTAAGCTGGCATTCTAGGTAGGATAACGGCAAAAGGCAAGTACAATAGGGTCCTTTATCGTTTGTTTTGAGGCATTTCAGGAAGCGGCGGAATAACTCCTCACTTATACAGGCCCGAAAAATAAAACCGTTGTTTGGCCTCTTACACTAAATTAGTTACAGGACCTTTATTGTATACCGCTGTTTGGCCTCTTACACTTAATTAGTTACAGGACCTTTATTGTATACCGTTAATTAAATGTAATGTTACAATTGATTAATAATGAATAGATGCAGAGTTGGTAAAAAATGTGCTTTTAACTCAAAACTTTCAAAAAAATCATTAGAGAAAGGAAAAAAATTCATAAAACATTAACCGTATTTTTTGAGAGGAAAAAAACAGTTTTCATTATTCTTTGAAAACTGCTAATTTTTTAAATAGAATATTAAAAACTAGAATTTTATTATTTTATTATAATCTAAATATACTTTCTGTGGCATTACCTATTATATTTTTAAAAAAAGTAATTTTAATAAAAATAATCATTTTAAATTTGATTAAAATTTTTAAATAAATATATATAATTATTTTTTTTTTAATTTTTTCTTTTTGAAATCATTTTCTGAAGTATAATTTTTAACTCGAAATATAATATATTTGTTACTTTCAAGAAAAATTGAATACATATTCCCTTAAAAATAAGAATAAATATTAATACTTATAACTAGAACAATGAAATTAACCAAATGAAATTAACATGAATTTTTTCCAGACTATGATTCTTTTTTTAAACATTCTTTAAAACAAAAATGAATTGGTAAGTTCAAAATTCATGTAAATAAAAAAATCCATTTATAGAAAATAAATAGAAAAAAAATATTGTAAATTGCTTATATCCTCCTTGAAATTATAAATATCTTGAATTTAGAGCAAGGATTTTTAATGAAATATGCTTTTTTATTACATTAATTTACTAATTTTTATTACAATTTAAGTATTTTGTAATAATGAATGTATACCATTTAAAATAGTAAACTTTTCATTTATATAAACGGTTTTTTATTTTTTTTTATTTTAATGTTCATTTTAAACTTAATATCTTAGTTTAATCACTTACTTCTTAAAAACTGGATTCAAAATAGTTTAAATGGTCTTAGGAATTTTGAATTTTAAAAAAATCGTGTTTAAATTTTCTGATTGGTTATAGCAAACGTCTAGTCCAATAAAGTAAGTAACTTTTTTTTCCGTAAACTTTTAAGCAATACTTGAAGGTAATAATTGCTTAGGAAATTTTATTCTTCAAAATACGTTTTTAAATAATAAAAATACATTTGGATATTTTTATTAATTAAACTTCAAAATATTAAGCAAATAATTTTTTCTCTAAGCTTATAATACAGAATATAGATAAAAATAAAAATTATACTTTCAAAATGTTAATTATATTTATTTTTTATTCGCATAACAAAAATATTTTTTCATGCAGTATTATATTTATTTTTAAAATAGTTTATATACAGTAAGGAAAAAAAAACTGTTTTGAATGCAATTCATAGATGGCGCTGTTTTTTTATTTTTTACTTTAGACGTGTTTTCGATTCCTGCCGATAGATGGCAGAAAATATAAAGTGTCGGGTCTTGTAGGGTTGCCTTTCTTTTAACTTTGATAGAATTTCGCCAATTTACACAGAATTACAGTCGGTACGGCTTCTGTCCAGCGAATGAGTCGAGGCATAACCCCCCGCGGACTCTGCGGAAACCATATCCCTCCCCCACCCAAGGACAACCCTCCAACAAAAGTTTCTGCTTACTAAAAAAAAGCAAATCTATCATTCATGTGTGGCAAGGGTCTGCACTATTTATTCTAGCATAAAATGTGACATAAATAAAAAAATGTTCTACTGCATATTGCCTTTACCAATTAAATAGCGGAATAGTTATTAAAAACCAGAATTGCGTTATTGAGTTTTATTTTAAAACTCAATTCTCTTAATAGCAAATTAGACAAAATTAAACATTAAATTTCTCTGTTTCAATCTTTCTTTACACTTACATTCATCACATACTTCAATTCAAGTGTTAATCAAAATAGCATCGTATTTAAAGCTGGAAAAAATACAAAAGTTATAGCATGATTTAAAAAAAGTTACCGATTTTTTCTTCTATGAAGTCGATATAAGATTTAAATAAAAATGCATTGTGTGAAAAATTACTCATTCTCCAATAATGTTCCCCAGTTGTAGAAAAATGAAAGAAACATAACAATACAAAATAATAAACGCACATTTATCCATTTTCAAACGTCATTTGCAAAATGTTTCCTATACATGAATTAAAAGCATTGTTTTTTCTCACAAGGGGTTTTGGGGTTAACAAATTTTAAAATTGTGCTGTGTTTTAAATCTTAGGAAACAATAGCAGAAATATGGCTGAAATATGAAAATAACGGTAAGAGAACCGAAATTTTATCTGTTTGCCCAATTAAACTGTTGGTATAGTTTTAAATTTACGGTCAATTTGCAAATCAATATTTTAGAAAAGGCATAACTATTTAGACAAAATTGAATGATTATGTAATTAGAACTAAGTGGAGCTCTTTTAACTTTTAACCATAAACTGGCGAAAAATGAAATAGTATTTCATGCTGCCGAATCGACTTGGCAATTTTCATAGTACAAAACGAATCCAATTTTCATACCTACTTTTTAAAGAGTACAGTTCTTTTAGAATTAATTTATTAAAATCCGGCTAAAGTTTGACGTTAATTTTAAAAAAAATCAAAAACAGATCATAGTTCGTAAACATGCAAATATTTAAATATATTAAATGTTTTTCAGATTGTGACGATAATTTATACCTTGACTGCAGCAGATAAATTTTTATCAATTGATCAGCTTCTACAGTCCGTTTTTAGAGGCGATTTTAAATATTAATCATACGCTTACTGATAATAGTTGTTCGACACAATTTATTTCTATGTATCCTTGTTTTTTACATGGAGGCACCGTCACCTGTTCGCTACGCTCGATAATCCCTGTAGTTGATTCTCGTTCATCAAGTTTGAAATAATTGAAGATCAAGTACAAATCGTTTTCTTCTACTTTTTTAAATAAAAATTACGATTGGATTGCCAGCAGTTGTATTTTAAGGATTACTAAGTTTTGACAAATGAAAAATAAGGAAAAACGGTCTCGCCGAGAGTTATTACGCATTGAAGATGTTCTATGGAAAAAGCAGTTTATGCCCACGTGCAAAATCGTTTTTTTCTTCTCTCAGAACTAGAGGCATTGGGTACAAACCTTTCTCAAGAATGTTCTTAAAAGTTTTTTTTTCCTGAAAAGTCGATTAAAAATTATTTGTTTAATACAAAATTATTATACTTTTATTTAAGTTCATTATATTAACTTGTTAATTTTAACAAAATAAAAAGGATAGCTGGATTTGAATAATAAATAACTGTGCTTAAAAATATTACATTTAGAAAGGCAGAATGCGCGACACAATAAGAATTAATAAATTAGAAGTAATTTTTTCTTGTTAACAGATCATATAGGAAACAATTCTTATTTCTCTTTATTCTACATATATTTTCAAATGTCGGTATGAAATGTCGAAGTTTTATATTTGGCAACACCTTATCTTTTTCTATATATATATTTTTTTCTTTATTTTTATTATTTTTAATAAAGTCAAGAGGGATATTATGAAAATCGCGTAAATGAAAAATTTTTCCACAACCATCGATAAATATTTATCAGTTAAAGAAAAAATTAAAAAGAACCTTTTAAATTGTAATAACTTTCAAACAAATAAGAGTTTCTAAGAGGAAATAATGACTCTATGTTACGGTTATAAACTAAATTTGACTCTTTCAGCATACCAAATTTAACTTCTGCAACTGAATTCTTGCAGCCATAGAGCGGCCCACGTGTTATTTTTCTAACAAGTTTAAGAGTAAAAATAATCTTGACTTAATTTTAGAATTATTTTTTAATTCCATTGTAATCTCCGTTCAATCTCCTACATATCTTCGTAACGTGAAGTTTCTAAATCTAACAGTGTTTGATAAAATGTAACGTTAAGTTGTAAACCCCAAAACAGTGGCGGTGTCAGGGACCTTTTCAGTTTTCTGACAGAGAAGGAAATTTATTAATATCTGCTCGTTTCACGTTAATTTAGCAATGCAGTTTATTTTTCCAACTTCATATAAAAAGAAATTTTTAGGAATGGTCAGTGTTAATGTCATTATTCTAGGTTCTCATGCGTTCGCACTTTTCGATTAGACCAATTTAATCGAAAACTTCAACACTATTATCTTAAGTAAAGAATTCTAAGAGTCATGAAAAAAGTCATGATAGCATCTCGAAAATCAAAAAGCATCTCGAAATGATATAATAAAAAATAAAGAAGATAATTTTTGAAATTCTTATAATTTATTGCTTTACAGACTGAGTTTTTTCTTTTTATTTTCACCAGAGCGTATTTTTAATAGTGTTACATTAAATTACTTTAAAGCATTTTATAATCTTTTTATAGTTAACTTATACACAACTATTATTCTCCTTTTTGGCAGCAATTATTATATAAACATTAATACTGAAGGAAGAAAAGAATTTTGTATTGTTCTACGAAACGTATATTGGCTGGAATTAAATATCAATTTGGCCCATTGACTGACATAAGGATAAAAATTAATTTAGACACCTTTTGTAAATTATGACGACCTTATAAAAAATCTATCCAAGAAAAAAAAATGATCAATGGGTATCCAGTGATTGGAAAAGTGCATTTACAATTCTCTCATGTTATTAAACTTATAGTATTCTTTAACTTTCATTAATTATTTTATTAACAAAATTGTAATTGTATAGTATATTTTTTTTCTCTTAATAACACATACTTTTTTTAATTTTTTATTTTAATAATCTTTTTTATTTGGATTAATTCTGTTTTTAGAAAACAGTTCAAACCAATCTTTCAATAAAATTTCATATCAATAATATCTGATATCTAGTAACTTATTCTTAGTTTATTTACAGTTAAATATAATAAATTTCGCAATTATAGTAGGAATAAAGAAGTTTAACTAATAGGACATAGTTAAATTAAATTTTTACTCTTTATTTTGTGAAAAAAAAATGTTTTGATATTCATATTTTTTGTTGAATATTAATTTTGAAGAACTTGTAATTCAACGTTGAGTAATTTACGCTGAGTAATTTTTTTGCCGTATTAACTTATTCATTCTTTATTTGACTTAGCTCAAATAAATTTCCCCATATAATCAATTTCGAACAGTCCAGTAAACATATCTTAATAGAAAATTAAAGGATTTAAGTTTCCTACTCAGAATTTTAACACTTTAATCTTTACACTACTATAACAAACCATAAATGAAAATATTGTTTCGAATTATTTTCGTAAAAAATTAAAACAAAGTTTACTCACTGTCCCTTCCTTGCACAGGCGGGTTGCTCTCCCAGGAGCGACCCATCATAATAATTAATTATCGATTTAGTGCTGTTTTAAATAGTTTTCGATAAAATTATAATAATTTGAATTATTATTAGTAATGATTGCCCTAAAATTAGCAGTTTGTAATGCAAGCACTTTTGCACGTTGTAAGAACTAGCGTTTTTTTTTTTTTTTTTTTTTTTTTACTGCATGTATTAAATGTAAAGTCAATATCAAAAAGAGAATCATTAGAATTTTAATGGTCAATTTTATGCAATAAAATTTCAGGAATGAAAAGGAGTTTGTAAGTGTATTTGTGTGCCCTTCATGATATTAAAATATTTGTTAGTAAAAGAAGTAAAGACCTTTATTTTAGAATTAAGAAGTTAAAGTTTGCTTTGAGGGTGACGAGTAGGTGATGGAATGTAGCTGTTTCAAAAAAAGATCCCTTTCCTCTCTTTGTTAGTGTATGGTAACTTGAGAAGTTAACGATGTCCGGTTATGCGTTTCTCACATCCCACCCTGTTGGGGGTCAGTTCTTGAGAGCTTCAGACTTTTCCAATATTTTGTTATTTTTTTATGTTTTGAATCGATCTCCCCTATCATCAATTTCAGTTTTAATTTCTTTCCTTATATTGCTGACGATTATTATTATTTAACATTTTCATAAAACCACTATTATGTTCAATTGTTCGTAATAAGTTTTTCATTGAACTGTTTATTTTTTTTTTCTAAAAAAATAAATAAGCAAAAATATAACAGAAAAACGCAAAATTCTCATATTTCGCAGATTACGAAAAGCAATACACCGTAAAAGTCATTTACAGATCAAAATTCTGTTTCTAAAATGTATCTAACAAAAATCTTTCAACCAGATGTGGGAAATTACAAAAGTAAATGAAAAATAAATATATAAATAAACTCTAATTTTTAAAGAAAAATATTTTTTGATTTAATATCAAGGTCTTATTTGATAAGTAATATAACTTGTTACAAAATGGAGAGAGTCTCGCTTTTTATGCTTTTTAAGTACA
This sequence comes from Parasteatoda tepidariorum, assembly GCF_982258835.1. Taxonomy (NCBI): domain Eukaryota; kingdom Metazoa; phylum Arthropoda; class Arachnida; order Araneae; family Theridiidae; genus Parasteatoda; species Parasteatoda tepidariorum. The sequence continues at coordinate 30,900,345 of NC_141755.1, forward strand.
ACAAAGCATCATAATTCTTTGCACTTTTTTGGATTTTTGAACTCCTTGCATCTGAACAGTCCAGAGCTTGTAAATGATTCAAATAAATCAAATTCATTCTCATTCATGTGTTTTAAAATTAACATTATTTAAATTAAAATTAACATTAAAATATTATAAAGCGAGAAATCAGTTTCAACCTGTCATAATTTTAACAATTGATATAATAAATCGGTAACTTACTTAATTAACTATATTTCGTGGTTCGTGCAATAATGAAGAAAGCTAAAATATAAAAAGAAAACTATAAAAGAAAAATTAACGGTAATTAAATTGTTAAATCTTCTTATTTCGCATCTTCATAAATTATTAAAATTCAATTCTTCTCTCATCTGGACACAAATGCATTTAAAGTTAGATCTTTTGTAATTCATGCATTTAAATTTTTTAGTGTCTTAATATTTATGAGTTAACTCAGAAACCTCTAACCGTATTTCATTTCTTAAATTAGCAAAAAAGTTCAGAAGGAAAAGATAATTAATGTACTCAGTTTTTATTTAATTTTGAACTAATACAGAAAAATTTATGAACGGGCAATGTTTAGGGAGGAAAACTCCTTAATTCTTTGAGTAGAGAAATAATAATACGTTACCATACCATGCGTTTCTTTCCAAATTAAAAAATCGTTAGGGCGTAGCCAACGGAGTTAAATTAATGCCGTATGCGCCATTGCCAACTTCAATCTACGTTTTATTATCTGTATTTTGTTTTGTAGAGCAAAAACTACAAGATTTAGAAAAATCAAATTACAATGGACTGTAGAGAAGTGTACAGGGATTACGATGGAATGAAGAAAATGTATGATCGATAATTTGTTTGAGAACTATTAACTCCTACACTTAGTGATAAAAAATATCGTATGAGCCGCTCTGCAGGACACAAAAATTCCGCTACAGAATTGAAATTTTCTTTTTCTGAGCAAAAACAACAAGATTTTAAAATTTGAAATTACTATGGTTTATAGAAAAAAATACAGAGAAAATTTAACATTCGATAATAAGTATTATTAACTCTTATACTTGTAAGAAAAAATACTATATTTGGATGATCTGTAAGATGAGAAAATGTATGATAAAAAATACCAAAATATTGCTAAATTTGCCATAATTCTAGCTCTATGGAAACACCAAAAAACTCGATAATTTTTACCAAAGAGTTTTGGTAATGTTTTAGGTTAACAATAAAATAAAATTTTATAATGTTTGTTAAATTTTGGTAAAATATGGTAAATAATCATGTTAGCTAAGAGCATTTTCTTCTTATAGGCCTTTATTCAATAAAATTAACTGCTCAGTTATGTATTTTCTACTAAATGTGTGGTAATAAGAACTATATTTGTGAAAACCAGAATATCTGTTAAACCCTTACAATTTGAATAGAAAATTTATCAAATAAATGGTTTAAATACAGGATATATTTTAATTTTATTACCCAAGTTTTTTTTTTTTTTTTTTTTTTTTTTTTTTTTTTTTTTTAAACCAGAAATGTCAATACAGTTCCGTAATTTTACCGAATTTTTTTCTTCGTATTCTCCACTTAAATGTAATTATGCAGTTAAAATTCGATGAGCTAAAAAAAAACATTTTTATATGTAAACCTAAAACGAATTTTCTTTCGAATTCCAATTTATTTGAAAGTCATTGCTAATTTAAGTGTTCATTCGTGAATTTTTTCAGGTATATTTTAAATATTGACTGTTTATTCATTTTTGCAGAAAATTTATTTTTTCGTCAGGAGATCTTTGTCTTTTTTTTTAATTTTGTAAGCTCGCACTGAATTGTCAATTAAGAGTAGCGAAAGAGAGAGAGAGAGAGGAATTTGCATGTTGCAAGATATAAATCTTAACAGTTAAATTGACATTTTTGAAAATAAATAAACCTAACGATAAAAAGTATCCTCAGTTTAAACTGTTAAAATTCTCGTCAACAAATAAAATAATTTCTCAGCAATTTTTCTTGTTTTATTGTTGTAATACACAATCTGTATTCCTTAGGTCAAATCTTCTTTAAAGTGCAGATGATAATTTTCAAGTTGAGGTAGTCCTCGAATTCGTTACGATTAGCATTTTAACAAAACATTCTTACATAACGCTACTTCACTTGTACATTTTAAAAGCAAAATGTTCAGCGTTTCAGTTTAAAATATTGCTTTTTAAGGGAAAAAAATAAAACAAGGATTTAAGTGAAACAATTACGCGGGTAGGTGATCGGAAACGGGGGGAGTCAGAGACTCCCTGTTTTTCTTTTTTTAATTTTCGCATGGAACAATTCCTTAATAGAAAGAGTTAATAATATATATTAATAATACATATTAATCTTATAGAGAAACAGGATTTTATATTTTCTGCACAGCAAGTCAAAACATTTATGTAAGCATTATTTCCAAGTGTAGAAGTATTAAAGTTTTTCTGAAAAAAAAAAAAGCATACAAATAAGTTTTGACCTAATGCAATTATTTAATTTCGAGAGTTCGTTTATCGTTGGTAGTTAAATAAATGTTTTTGTTATTTAATTTATTTTTCCTTTATAACACCAGAAATTGTTTTTAATAATTTAAAAATAAATATTGATCTTAATTTGAGGACATTTTACTGTCTGAAATCACAGGACACGTATTTTTAAAAAGAATCATTTAAGTGACCTTGTTTCCAATCCTTCAAGTTAAGGGAAAAAGAGAGGGGAAAGCGAACGCTTAGCACTTTAAACCCCCTCTCCCGATTCTAAGAAAAAGTCTCTTCAACCAGGTGGTCCACTTACCCCAGACGCCAAAAGATTCAATGGTCGCCAAAGAATTTGAAAAAAAAGGGGATAAATAATGGAAATGGTCAACTTCAAAAGAGGTCTCTTTTCTGTTTTATTGCAGGAATGCGATACACAACAGACTAAGTAAGTAAACTTTTATTCTTTAGCTCATGTTATATTTTCAGTACACTATTATTTATTAATTTTTCACAAATAGTTTGTTTTTATTTTCTTTATTTAGTTTTTAGTAATTATATTTTTAAATCTTTATATTCTACAAGAATGTTTCTTCGTATGATTAGCATGTAAGTTACCATTTTAGTTTTAAAATGAATTATAAGTTCCATTAATCCTAACAATAGAAAAATGATTTTCTATAGCTATTTAAATCAAATGCTTCTTTATTTTTTTAAAAAGTTTTTAATTTAATAATTATTTAAATTAATTTACTTACTTAGTTTAATTACCTTATTTAATTTATTAAAAAAATCGGTAGTCATTTTCGGCCAAAACATGAAAAAAATCTTGCAATATACCTGAAATAAAATTCACTCTAAAATTCACGTTAACACTATGTAGCCAATGAGGTTAAAAGTAATTAAGATAAAAATCTACTTTATTATCCCATAAAGAAATCTACTGTAACATATTTGCATTTTTTAAAATTATTTAAAATAAGAATATTTTTTTTGTGGAAATAAATTTAAAGTTCTTTTTAAGTATAGAAATATTTGCAGCATAATATTTTTTCTTTCTTCATAGAATTAAGTTTTCTGTTTCTAGCTCTTTTTCCAGTTCTTGTGCAAATTTTACTATTTATCTAAACTTATTTATCTTTTTCTTAATATATTATATCATTCTCTATCTTAAGATTTATAGAGTTGTTTATTTTGAATCTCTTCCTGTTGAACTTTCACCTATTGAAATTTTATTTTTAGAAAAGCATATTTTCCGTAAAAAAAAGTAACTTTAATTGACGGTTGAATGTATATATATTTCTGATGATTACTATGTAGTGCAAAAAATTTATCTAAATATTTTTTGAAATTATAATGGAAAAGGCAAGGAATTTTATTTCTAAAATTAAGGGTAGCCCGGACAAAAGTAATATATTGGTCTATTTTAGTATCTATAATTTGAATAGACTTCTATGTCTGTTATGCCGGATTTTTTTTTCCATTCATATCTTATTCCTTTTCTAAATTTGAATTAGAGAACAAAATTTAAAAAAGAAAAATTTTCACTTTAATACTACGTCATGTTATAAAAGAACTATAACTTATTATTTTCTTAATGATTGTCATTTATAATATTTGATTGATTTGATAATGTAATTTAATTATAAATATTAGGCAGCATTTATTAAAACACACATTTTTCCCCATTTTAGAAAAAGATGCATAATAAGTTAAGACTTTAAATTCGATTTTTTACTTTAGATATAAACTTGTACTCTAATTTTACCCTTTCAATTCTGAACTATATTTTATAGCATTAGCCTAGTGTAATTATTTTAAAGGCAAGATAATCAGTAGTTAATACTAGTTTACGATAAGCATTGAGCGTATACAAAATAGATGGTAAACATTAAACTTATTGTCAGATATATTGTATAGAAAATAGTTAGAAGCAGTTTTTTATTTTTTTTCACAATTCATTGTTCTTACTTTGTTGATTTTTTTACTGTTTTTTCTATGGTTATATTCTTATTATTTTCTTTTTCTTTCATGAAAAGTCTGGAGAGACTGAAAATAGCAGTCAACAGAAAAGAAGGTAAGAACATGCTAAAACTACATTTTAACTTAGTGGCATCCTTTGTATTATTGAAATATTTTATGATTATTAGTAAATAACTGTTTAATTTTAAGGAAAATTTTTTTTTAAATCATTAACATTTTTTAATCAAAATACTTATTTCTGATTAGCAAAAGTACTTTCCTAAAAAATTTGACTTTTGTAAATATTGACCACATACTAGACTAACAAACATACCATACACATACTAGACTGAAATTGAAAATTTTAAAGGTACTAGAATTTTTTATGAGGGGGGGGGGGAAGAATTTTTTTAGTCAAATGATTTAATTTTATCCTAACCTATCTAATTTTACCTAATTCTAAATTAAGTAATCTAAATTTCCCATTTAGATTCTGAACTATATTTTATAGTATTTGCCAATGGTAATTATTTTATAAGAAAGATCTTCAGTAGTTAATAATAATTTCCGATAAGCATTACGCATGTACAAGATAGCTGGTAAACATAAACTTATTGCATAGAAATGAGTTCTAAGCAGTTTTTTTCCCTTCAATTTAATGTTTTTATTTTGTTGATTTTTAACAGTTTTTTCCATGTTCATATTCTAATTATTTTTCTTCCTTTCATGATAAGTCCGGAAATTCTGACAGTGTGAATCAACTAGAATGGCTGAGTACTAGAACTAGAATGAACGAGAACCAACAGAAAAGGTAAGAACATGATAAAACTACATTTTAACTCAGTAGTACCCATTCTATAATTTGTGGAATCTATTTTACAAATTCATAGCAAAATTAGAAAATCTACTTCATATTCTATATGTAGAACTGCAATTTTAATAATTTCTTCGACTGTAATTTGTATTAAAATATTTTCAGATTATTAGTAAATAATTTTTATGATTTTAAAGGAAAAATTTTATAAGGAAATATATTTTTTTTTAAATCTAAAATTTTTTTAATCAAAATACCTGTTTTTGATTTTCAAAAGTACTTTCCTAAAATCTTAGCTGTTTAGTCGCCTAAATTTATTACTTTCTTAAAAAAGTTGCAGCTTGTTTTTTTAAAAATTATGCCTATACTAGAATTTCTTGATTTGTTAGAGGGAAATTTCTTTTTTAGTCAAATGATTTGATTTTATCATAGCTTACATGTCATTTTAATGTAAATTTCTTTTCATAATTTTTAAATATTAAAAATTTAAAAGTAAAAATTTATTATAAAAAAAATTTAAAAATTATTGCATAGCTGTTATTAAGTGCTATGTACTGTTATAATGCTTAATATATATATATATATATATATATATATATATTTCACTGGTTTTCAACTTTTTTTTTCAACTGGTTCTCTTCAAATTAAAATTTTTTATGTATAAAAAAATTTAAATATTTTAAAAAACCGTTTAGTTTAAACCAACCTATCTTGATGGCATAAAATTTATATTCTGTAGTTAGTTTGTAAATTCATTACAAATGTAGAAAATCATTCCTCTTTATCGCATATTTTAATAACTTATGCTTATGCTTATGACTTTTAATACTTAATGAAGTATAGTTTTGAAGGATCATATATTTTTTTAATTGATAGAAATTTTAATCAAATAACATATTTTCAGATTTTAAAAGTACTATCTTAAAAAAAATTTCTTATATTTTTTACATGTTTAAAAACCTTTAGTTTGTTTATTTCCTTGAGGTTAAAATTTCTTTTAATTAAATAATTTAATTTTATATAAACTTAAAATATTTTCACATATTAAAGTAAAAAATTCGTTCATAGTTCTTAATCGTAAAAAAGTTAAATTTTGTTTAAATATTAAAAATATTAACATTACATAACATATTAATAGCTACAAACTATTTTGGTGAGAATGTATTCTTTCTAATTTAAAAAATATTAAAGTTTTGCTATCAAATTCTTTATTTAAAATGCATTTTTATGTTCAATTATTAAACAGATTGATCTGTAGTTACAAAATGCAATATATAAGCATTGTTAAGCGATATATACCGCTTCAATTAGTTTTCTAACTTATGCATTGGAAGCATAAGGTTGGGAAGCATTTTAAAAATTAATAGTTTATAACAGGTGAGTTTAAAGTAATGAAGTTTGGTCACCACTTTTAACATTTTTAAAGTCAATTATAGTTCTCTCTATTTTTAAACTAATTAATTGTTTCATAATACTGTAAAGAGAAGTTTTATCCAGGTTGTTTCGTTAATTCATAGGATATTATTCATAGCTGTTTTAATATTTGATGCTGCAATTTTTTCAATCCAAATGAATCCGCTACTTTACACATTTGCAATAGATGTTACAAAGTACAATGGAATTTTATAAAATTAATACTTAGTTTTATTACAAGCTGGAATATTCATTTTGTGCTGTTATTACCTTTTGTTACAATTAGCTAAAATTTATTTTTGTGACAATCAATGCTCGCTAGTAAATAATAAAAAAACCCAGGTGGTTTGAGCAACTTTATTAAATTCTATAACGTATGATATTTATAAGAGAAAAACTAAATTGTTGAAAATTATTGGATAGAATTTTTCTTCGAATATTTCCCTGGGATCAATAAAAGTATTTTTTAATTGTTAGAATTAATTGATATTATAACTTAACCCAGAATTAAAATGCGTCAAAAATTAATTAGATATTTTGTTTCTGTACATATTATTTAATAAATCTGTTGTAAAATAAATTGGTTACTTTTTTGCAGGAAAACTAGATTCATTCTGAAATAGGATGTTATAAAGAAGTTATTGTACAGTTATGTACTTGTTTGTATTTTGATTTGTTATATTGAAATAAAATAATATTCTTTTCTTAAGGTCATGTTTTATTTTAAATTTTATGCATTTTATTCTTATTAAAATTCCAGCTTTATTTATTTCAAATCATAGAAATTGATGTGTTATTTACAGGTACCCAGTATATATATATTTTTAAAAATATTTATGATATGTCTTGTTTATCTATTATTGAATATGAATAATATTGAATGGAAAGTTAGCCAATATTAAATATGAATAATATTGAAAATAAGAACAATGACTGGGCTGTGGCTTTCGCTTTGTTTCTATCAAGAAAAGTTAATTGTAGGTGTAATATACATAATTATTTTCATTTTTTTTCATAACTTAAATAACTTATACATTAAGTCGCAATATGTTTTATCTTAGAATAAAATTTTTATTTAATTTTACCTCATAATGTGTAAAAAAATGTGAACACTCAATTAAACACACAATGTTTTTATATGATTCTACTTTTAACTTATTGCATTTATAATTGATTGAAATGAAATAGAAAAGAAATTTATTTTATTATGTAAGAAGATTTATTGGATGATAATTTATTATAAATTAAACAATTTTTTCCAATTAAATTAAATAAAAATATAGTAATAATAAATAGGTAAAATTAAATAAAATTTTTATTTAATTTTACCTCATAATGTGTAAAAAAATGTGAACACTCAATTAAACACACAATGTTTTTATATGATTCTACTTTTAACTTATTGCATTTATAATTGATTGAAATGAAATAGAAAAGAAATTTATTTTATTATGTAAGAAGATTCATTGGATGATAATTTATTATAAATTAAAAAAATTTTTCCAATTAAATTAAATAAAAATATAGTAATAATAAATAGGTAAAATTAAATAAAATTTTTATTTAATTTTACCTCATAATGTGTAAAAAAATGTGAACACTCAATTAAACACACAATGTTTTTATATGATTCTACTTTTAACTTATTGCATTTATAATTGATTGAAATGAAATAGAAAAGAAATTTATTTTATTATGTAAGAAGATTCATTGGATGATAATTTATTATAAATTAAACAATTTTTTCCAATTAAATTAAATAAAAATATAGTAATAATAAATAGGTAAAATTAAATAAAATTTTTATTTAATTTTACCTCATAATGTGTAAAAAAATGTGAACACTCAATTAAACACACAATGTTTTTATATGATTCTACTTTTAACTTATTGCATTTATAATTGATTCAAATGAAATAGAAAAGAAATTAATTTTATTATGTAAGAAGATTCATTGGATGATAATTTATTATAAATTAAACAATTTTTTCCACCATTTCGCTTTTTATATTAGCATAAAATTTTTTGCATGTAATGGCAGTTATTGTTTTATTACAATATAAAAAGTTAAAATACAATAAATTACTAGAGCTGATATCAGCAGAGTAAGAGAAAACAATTTATGTTCCTTAAATAAGAATTATTATCAACAACATGCAGCAAAAAGTCTTTGAAATTTAAGGAGAGCTCTAATAAATAAGTAAGTGACAAAAGAATTGCCGCGACACCTAACATAAAGGTGTGATACCGGCAAGGACGGCATTAAAACTTTCTATTGAACCGAGTTTGAGGTGAGTTAAGGGTGATACACCGGCAAATAAGGCAAAGAAGTTCGCCTAAGCACCTGAAATAAAGGTGCGATACGGGCGAAAACGTCATAGACGTTTTCTAATCAGCCAACAGTTAAGGTGCCTTAACGGCAAGCGAGGCAACGACGTGTGCCAGTGATCATATTCAGCTTTTGATAAAAAGGCAAAAAAGACATCATAAAGGTACAATAAAAGCCTTTACGGCAATTTTCTCTTCATTATGTGAAATTTTTTTTTTTCCCCGGTATTAAACAGGCAAAAATGGCAAAGCAATCCAGAGGCAACAAAATAGTCCCGGTCCTTCAACGATTGCCGTCGCTTTGCCTGAAATGCCATGCACTGGCCCTCATTCTGGCCCAGATTTCACTTTATTAACGGAACCGATACGGCGATGAAAAGCCCGCCGTAATGGCACTTTAGGTGTGCCGACATTGTCCCTTCACTAGCCCAAAAGTCGTGTGCTTGTTGGGAAGATTCTGACTGTCTGGACACAGACATGGAGGAGAAATTTTTGTCCCCAACCCGAAAATTCGTCAAAAATGTTTAATTATTCCATTTGATCTGAGGTGACTCAGGGGATAGAGTGCTCGTCTTCCAATGAGGTGACCCAGGTTCGATCCCAGCTATAGCTGGTTGATTCGAATTCCGCACATGGCTCGCACCAACCATAGCTCTGACGTAAAATATCCTCAGTGGTAGACGGATCATGGGTTTGAGTCCCCTTGCCGTTAGGCTAACCGTGGAAGGTTTTCGTGGTTTTCCTCTTCATGTAATGCAAATGCGAGTTATTTCATCAAAAAATACTCCACGATGGCAAAATTTATCTCAATACTTGCTCCAGGAGCTCCCTTGTCTTCTGGATTGGGTTCAAAATTACAAGGTTTACGGAATTGAACATCTGTAGCCGTAGACCCAAAAATTGTGTCGGTTGTTCAACGACGGTTATAAAGTAAAAGTATTCCATGCGGGAGAAATGTTTGAAAAATTATTTTTCCGCATTTGTTATACATTAGCCATTGTTATAAATAAACAAAATTGTCTGTTTAAGATTTTATCGTATATTCTATACTTTTTTTTCTAATTAATTTTTACAAGTTCAGTCATTAACGTGAACATGAGTTTATTGTTTTTTATAGTTGTGGTCTTAAAGTGTCTGTCCGTGGAAAAAAATAAGGTGCAATTTTTTTGAAGGACTAAATTGATCCTAAGACAAAACGCGTGAAATAAAATAATTTAACATTTTTTTTAAAACACATCTTTTCTATGGTAATAAATAACACGGAAACGTAATAAATAAAATATCGCTTGCAACTTATAAAAATCGAGTTTATCCAGTCTCGGCTAATTTTCTAGGTATTATGTTTGTTTTATATTAAGTTTATCTTAAAATGTTTGCAAGAATTTTTGTTATAAAATTTTTAAAGAAAGCAGAATAAAAGTGGGTGGTTTTTTAATAACAATAACAACATTATATAAACCACCCATGTTTTATATGCTTTCTTAAAAAGTTTTATTCAAAATTCTTGCAGCACATTTTGAAAAGAACTTCAGATAAAATATACAAAATACCTGGAAAATTAGCCGAGACTAGATAAACTTGATTTTTATAAGTTACATGCAATATTTCATTTATTACTTTTTCGCGCAGACCCTTATAAATGTTTTAATTTTTTAAAATTATTTTATGTTTTTTTATATACTTTTTATCTTTATTTCCGCAAATGATTCTAAGAATATTAAGGTTGGACATTGAGAAACATCCAGAATATTATTTACTCACCAGTTGAAAAGTCATGAGAAATTTGCTGCAGAAATGCATTAATGGTTTCTTCATTGAAAACAAATCTAGACTGCTGAGAACATGCGTGGTATTATTATTATTTCTTGTCCTTTGGAAATTGAAAGAAGAAGAAAAAATTTATGTAAGAATATGTGTGTGTAATTTTTAAAAACAAGACAAATTTACTACTTTCACACAATTGAAATGAATTTAATGCAATTCTCCTTTTCTCTTCTTTAAATTTTTTTTAAGTTGATACCTTTCGGTTCGCCCCTTAATGGCACTGTGGCTAAGGCACTGAACTGTCACAGTGAAGAATTGAGGCTCGATCCACAATAGTGGCTTGAAGTCCACCTATCTTCAGATCGATGGGTGTCATCTTATTTGTAAAGTAAAGGCGGCTTGTTCAAAAAGCTGAACACGTTTCCACAATCACGCCGTTGGGCAGCAAAATTGTGGAGCCTTAACTGTTATGATCCCACTAGCCAATAACAAGCTGTAGTGGGAATGCTTTACTTTTTTCTTTCTGTTAGTTACGATGAAAATTGTGCACTATACTATTTTTACACGTATTTAAAAATATATTTTCTATGTAACTTTAATGTAGAAAACCGTAAATAAATTAATTTTTTTATAGGAATGAACCTTAAAAAATGTATTATTGTGTCATAAACGACTCTAAGTCTTGGAACAACTGTATTTAGCCAAAGAAAAACTTAAATTTTTATTAATGGTTTTTATAACATTTTTGGGCTCAATTTAGAGTATTTAACACAAGTATAAAATAAAAAAATATGTAAAAAATTTTCATTTTAGCGAGTCATTCTGTGAAAAACATTTTAGGTTTTATTTTCAATTTTTTTTTCGAGAAATTTCAGTAAAATACCACTTTACCTTGAATAATGTATTGAGTTTGACAATAAATTACGTATGAGATCACAAATAGTAAAATTTATTACAATTTATACGCGTTTCGATGTCCTAGGTACACCTTCATCAATTGAATAAATTGGCAGGGATGGCAAGCACAGTAGTAATAGTAATTTTTGGCAATGGTACAATGGACTATTGCGCCGACCGGCCTGTGTAGGGGGCAGGGAACTGTCCTTGCATCAGAAAGGTTCTAGGTTCGAATCCCGGGCAAGGCATGGATGTTTCTTGCTCTCTATCTGTGTTCTACGTCCTTTCTCCTTTATGTGTGAATGTGACCCGCCCTATAAATGGGTTGTGGTAGTGTGACGTGGGTGACGCTGCTCCACCGCCTTGGCTTCGCCACAGGTGCCCACTGGGTAATGAAAAGAGAGTTAGCAATTCTGGCACTTTCTATGGCCAATGGACAATAGTTCCAAGTGTCCGCCATTAAAAAAAATGGACTATTGATGACGGTCTGGGAAACATCACTGAGGATTATCCGAAGAGATGCCGTCTCAGTTTTGATCTTCAGCAGCTTTGGTAGTCCGATGACCTGCTCGCGAACTCAAACACTTTACGGTAGAACAGTTCACCGAGGGCCAATACAACACAATTTCGTTTCTTTTGCTAGCTGATCAAAGTGGTCACCCACCCGCTCAATGACCGCAGACAGTGATGCTTGACTTCGAAGCAAAAACAGAGTTGATTCAAATTGACAGAGGTTAAGCTAACTAGTCAGGTAAATACACAGTTGAAAAATTAAAATGTTATAAATTGACAGTTGAAACGTTATAAAATTATTGTTTTATAAATATTTGATAAATATCACACCACACTGAGATAATTTGCAAATGAATTTTTGTTTTTAAAGGAAAGTAATGTAAATATTTTTAATAAAATTTTTAAAAAAAGAAAAATGGTATTTCATAAGAGATGAAAAAATATAATATCAATTTTGGTAAAAGTTTACAATAGAGTGCAATGTTTTATGTTCTTGCAAAAACAGGTGGGGGGGAGGAGCTTTTTAAGTAATAAGAAGTCGCGAAGAAAAATAGTTGGAAAATGGACAATTTCACAATCAGCGAAAGCTCCAAGTAAAACTGCTAAATCCAAGAAGAACCTTATTATTATACACTCTTACCTAAATTTTATTTCATATAATATGAAGAAATATAGTTTGAATTTTATTACACAAAACATGAAGAAGTGTAACTTAAATTTTATTTCATATGATATGAAGAGATTAAATTTTATTTCATATGATATGAAGAGATTAAATTTTATTTCAGAAATATGAAGAGACATAAATTTTACAGTTTAAATTTTATTTCATTAACAAAGGAAGAAATAAAATCTAAACTTCCATAAAATAAGAAGAAATATAATTTAAATTTTACTGCATTTATATGCTTACATGCTAATTTAAATTTTATAAAGAAATAGAATTTAAGTTTCCTTTAATAAAATCTATAGAAATGTAATTTAAATTTTATTTCATAAAATATGAAGAAATATAATTTAAATTTTGCTTCATAAAATATGAAGAAATATAATTTAAATTTTATTTCATATAATATGAAGAAATATAGTTTGAATTTTATTACACAAAACAGGAAGAAGTGTAACTTAAATTTTATTTCATATGATATGTAGAGATTAAATTTTATTTCAGAAAATATGAAGAAATATAATTTAAATTTTGTTTTATAAAATATGAAGAAATATAATTTAAATTTATTTCATATAATATGAAAAAATATAGTTTAAATTTCATTACACAAAACAAGAAGAAGTGTAACTTAAATTTTATTTCATATGATATGAAGGGATTAAATTTTATTTCAGAAAATATGAAAAGATATAAATTTTACAGTTTAAATTATACTTCATTAACAAAGGAAAAAATAAAATCTAAACCTTATTTCATAAAATAAGGAGAAATATAATTTAAATTTTGCTGCATAAAATATAAAGAAATAGAATTTAAATTTTATTTCGCAAAATATAAATAAAGATAATAAAACATTATTTATAAATTATTTACATTATTTACAAATAAATATAATAAAAACTTTGCTATACTATCAATTAAACTATAATACTTTTAAAAAAAACTTACAATATTAACGAAATTATAACGAAACACTTTAACGTGTATATCAGTCGTACCAGTCAAATGTTGATTGTTCCAGTTCGTAATCTACCTCTGATTTAACTAAGAATATGGTTTTGTCAATACAAGCACTACAAATAAACATGTTTGTAATTCAATAAAAAAAATTTAGATCTGGAATGCAAACACAAAGTTGCGTTGATAATCTATAGCATGAAAACGGTTAGGAAAACTTGAACTATGATAAGAAAATATGATTTCATTTCACATCTATTGTTTATTAGAGCTCTTGATGAAGATAAGTGTTATAGTGGAAAACAAAGGCTACGATAAAACAAATGGTTGAGTGTTTCGTCCAATTTAAAGCTAGAGTATAAGATATTTTAGTATGCCAGTTATTATTAAGAACGAAAAAACAAAACCAGCACCTGAACTATTACTAGCTCAATTGGTAAGTTTTTCTATTTAATTTATATTTGTTATAGACAAAGTGGAAGTCTGACATTGTATACAATGACGAAAATCGATCATTAAAATAAGAAATGCTTAAATATTTCATACATTGCCTAATCATTGAATACGAAGCAGAATAATAAATCAGTGAAGTGTGAACTATGATTATTTCAAATTTTCAATTAGTGTGATAATACCATATAAGTATTATGATAAAGTAATTACTTGGAGCTATAAACACATTCCTATTTTATTTATTTTCTACGAAGGTGGTAAGAACCCTGCTCGCTGCCGCTTACCAAATCCGATGATTGCTTCACAATAATTGTTTTTTCTTGGCAGAAAAAAGTTTTTTCTACTGAAGTTAAAATTGGGAAAAATATACTTCAGGGTGCCCCTTGGCGAAATTGGCGACTTATGTTTAACGCCATTCCTGCTTGTGCGGAACACTGTGGTAACAGCAGGAATGGCGGCCAAAACTTTATAAAATTGTAATGCACCCAATATAAGCAAGATTAATTAACACAATAAAATGGACTTTGAATTGAAACAAAAATTAATGGACTAAGCACAGAAGGAAAAAAAACACTTTTTCATTAAGCTTGAATATTCTTAGATTTAGGTGCACAGAATTCTATAATAGCAGTTAGATACTGTCTAAATTTATCATGAATAGAATCTGTGTACCTCCATCGCCACATAAATTCGGCGAAATACGAATCGAAAAAGGCGTCCGTGGTACCGAACTGGCTGTGACATTTTTTTTTACAGTCCCTTTCTATGACCGCCCACATACCTTCGATCTTATTGACCAGAAGCAAAAGTAACCTTACCAGCCGGTATCCACCGTAGAACTAACGAACCTCTGAAATTACATATACTGTTGAACATTTAAAAATAAAGCTGAAATCTAAACCTATCAGAATCACGATTCGGTTTTAACATCGCCCAGCTTGGCGATCAACAGCTATCACAACTTGGATCAACAGCTATCCACTTACCACGTCCAAATATTATTATCTATTAGTATTATAAATACTTAGATCTATTGGTACAGAAGTAATTTTTCTAAGTAATCCTTTTTTCAAAATGACATTTATATTGTTATAACAATATATTATTCAAACAAATTTGATGAGTTTGAAGCAAAATGAATGATTTGAAGAATGAATACATTAAATAATTACTATTTTCATTTATTTAGAATATTTGCATGACTCGCTTAGGTTAAATGCGGCATCAAATATTTTAGATGCAAAGATAAAGTAAAACAACATTAAAATGCAATTCTAAAATGTAATAATTAAAGTTGAAGTAAAAACAAACTTAGAGATCTTAAATAATAATGAAAACAATTTATGTGGAATATACGTTTGACGTTACGTTTCTTCAAGTTCATAACTCTAAAGCTCCTATACTATTCATTCTCTAATTCAGGGGCTCTACATAACTTAAGTTCATAATTTAATATTTTCGCTTACCAAATGGGCGGAAATATTCAATGCTATTTTTGCTTGCATCTCATTGTGCATGAAGCTGATCGTTAAGTTTTAAATCATTTAACTGATCTTTTTAACTGTAATTTATAACAGTATATTATTGTTATTTGCACAAAAATAATAATTGTAAAACGGTTAATAAGATTAATCCATCTATCTAAATAGCTCTATCTTAAAATGTAGTACCGAATTACATTATAATAATTATTAAGAAAAAAACTATTCTCAGCAAAAGTTTTAAACTCTTGAATTAAAAGCGTAATAATAGCAGTACTGGAAAATAAATTTAAATTAGGGATGCAGAAATATTTATAGAAAAACAATACCTTTATAACTTTTATTAGTTTTATGATGATGATAACCAAAACAATATGGAAATGAATGAGGAAAAACTGGATCCTACCACGTGATTTTCCGGCCAATAAAAAAGCACGAACAACAAAGGAAAGCTTCCACACCATCATCAGATTTTTATGTATAGTAAGATTCTTTAATAAGAAAAGTTTAAATTCTTTATTACTTGCTGTGCCTTATAATGTGGAATAATTTTTCTGCTGAAATGTGTATGCCGTTGCCCGGTGTTCCCTATACTGAAGTGTATTTTAAAGCAAAGGATCATTTCCCAGTATTCCTCACACTGATATTTTATAAGGCAAATGACCATTGCCCGCAATACACTTTCCGGTCCTTTCTTACGGTGATGTTTATTCATGGTAAAGTAACATTGCCCGGGATTCTTTACACTGCTTTTTTTCTTTATCGATTAAACGAATTCCTTTGATAATAATCAAATAAGACTGTTAAATTAAAATTTGCATTTCATAAAAAAGTTATTTTAGATAAAGAAAATGCAATTTTTATTTAAGCAAAATTTTCAACTAAGTAATATTTTCAAAAAATAGTGAAAGAGAAATTAATGTACAGTTTTATTTTTTTCTGCCAACTATTAATACCACGCTTTGCGTAAATTTCATTCGTGATTGAACTCATACAATACATGATTCTCATATTTTTCCGTTATTCATTTCAAAAAGTTGGGTTATTTTCGATGGTTTTCCCTATTTTTTAATCATACGTAACCCATTTTATAAACAAAATTAATTTATTTTTTAAAAAAATGCTAGGAAAAGAATGGGTAAATTAGAAAATCCTTTTTATTTTAATCTGATAAATACTTAATGAAGTCGTTAGCTTTATAAAAATTTTAGTTAACTTCAAAGTTTAAAAAAATTTTCTATCATAGTAAATTTCTAAAATAATTTATTTCATTCTGATATCCAATAGTTTAATGAATTATTATAGATTTAGGACTCGAAGTGTTAGTAAATTTAAAGTAATTAATTAATCACAGAAAATTTGCTTAGTGATATACAAAACGTATCTTTTGTAATAAATTCGAATAAAGTCTAAGAAATACATATATGGAATTCTACTAAATTGAAAAACAATTGCATTCAGCCTCAACAAGGTCTCTTTTATTGTACTATTATTCTTTGTATGAATGAAAACATCATTAAAAGTAACCAAATTGTCATAGTTTGGATGTGCAGAACTCTAAATTTCAAGAAAATAATTCAAATCTGCATCCTTTTAAATTATTTTTTCATTCGATATTTAGTTTTAAGTTAGTAGTTACTTGTAGTGGAATTTATTAGAATACTTAGATATGTTCTCAGATTTTATAGAAATACACCTTACGAACAGGAAGGGGAAAATATAATTAATTAATTCCAGTTAGCTATGCTTAATAAGAATGCGGTAATAAGTCAAGTTTGGAAAACAACTGGATACCTGCAACGGACGTTATTGTCGATGAAACGTAGCATTCAGAAGCCAATTTGGTTCGACACGCACACGTGACGTCACTTACAGGTATCCAATTTAATCTGAACTAAATCACATGGTTAGGCCTAATCAGTTCACTTTTTCTCGAGTTGCAAGTACCCAATTAATTTAAAAATTACCCTAAATAATACTGTTTATCATAGTACGCTCAACGAAATTTTACTATCTGTTAAAATTTCATAACAAATGTTTTTTACACATCTAGTTCCTTTTTTAATACAATAAAAAATCAATTATTAAGCAAATTTTTACAAAGATTAAACTACATTTATTGTACAAAATCAAACTGAATTCCTAGTGATAGAATACTGAAACTTTACCTTTTTCTATTCCTTATTAGATATTAAGTGCTATTTTAGTGCTGGTAGTTGGACACGCTACTTACGAGAAAGACTATGAGATACCTAGGTTTGTTCTCAGAATTTATAAAAACACACCCTATCTACATGAAGAGGGAAAAAGAAGCATTCCGATCAACGAATTCCGAACCTCTTACACAGCTCTCTGTCTTCTTGTAGTTTCGGCAGCCTATTTCTTCACAAACCTCATTCTTTACCTCACTTGCAAGTGCACTTTAGAACTCTATAACACTATACTAGTAAGCTATTCTTCAATTCACTTCATTTCATTTAATTTTTTGTAAGCCCTGTATCCTATTTAAAAAGCTTTGTGGAAGGATGTTGTAAGAGACATTTTTGAAAATTTGAGTTCATTTACTCATTTCCCTGCGATTGCTACAATTGTTTCTTTATTAAATGCCTTAAGATGATAAAAAAGATTGTTGAATCGAAAATTAAAAAATATATACAGTTAAAAGGGGATCCCAAAATGATTCATTCTCTTAACACAAACTTGTTACAACATTAATTTTAAAAAAATTTAGGCATATTGTTTTTTTTTAAAAAAATCTTTTAAACTGATACACTGACTTACCAAATAAATTACTGTGTTAGCGTAAGTTACGCAAAAACAAAAGTATTTATCAAAACTTCGAAGGCTGACTAGTAAGGAATATTTAACTACCTTTCAATAATAACTGATTTCAAAATTATACAATGATGAACAAAAATTCCAACACCAAGAAGGAGTTGTGCCAGATAAATTAATTTGGTAGGCTTGTTTATACAACTAAAAGGACGACTTTTCAAATTTTGCGATTGGCCCATAAGTTTGGCACTAGTTGGTATCAGGTTTGCTTTGAATGCCTGTTCGAAAGTTCGCAAGAATTATTTTTCGTTAAATTTTGAACTAGTGAGTAGCTGATAGTCAAGAATGCCTTTAAGAAGACGAAGAAGATATTTTCAGCAGCTCACTGACTTTCGTGTAATGGGCTGTGAGAAGGTGAATTTTCTTTCCGCGAAATTATACAAAAGACTGGAGAGAAATGTATCCACCGTGCATGATTTCATTTTATTTTATAACCGTCGTTGAACAGCAGATCCAATTTTTGGGTTTCGACTACTAATGTTCAACTCCGTAGCCTTGTAATTTTGAACCCGATCCAGAAGACAAGGGAACTAATAGTTCAAGTATTGGGAAAAATTTGCCTTAATGGAGGACCTCTTGAGGGAACTAACCCATATTTGTATTACATGGAGAGGAAAACCACGAAAACTTCCCATGATCAGCCTGACGTCAGAAGGACTCTAATCCATGATCCTTAGTTCGTTTTCTTACTTCAACTCGTTCTTTTTACAAAAACTAATTGGGCACAATTGGGGTTAACAATTGGCAATTTTTTGCTCTTTTAAACGAATTATTACCACATCTCTTTTAATTTTTTTTCAACTTAGCTTTTTTTATTTTAATATTATTATTGGCGCCAAAAATAGTACTATGAGTTTTTGCTTTTTTCTTAAACGAAATGAATTAGTATCATTTCTCCATAAATGCTGCTTTTTATAACCTAGCTTCTTTTATTTTTCAGTTAGAAAATATTTCCAAACTTAATTTAGCATAATTGGCTTCAATAATAATACAGACATTTTCCACGCTTCTCTAATTCACCATTAATTTTAATTTTTATTATGTAGCTTGTTTTTTTATTTTAAGTTGTATCTATTACCAAAATGAATCAAGTAACATTTTTATTAGCAATAGTATGGCGATTTTACGTTCTCTCTAACCGAATTAATACTTTTTCTCCATTAATTTTGC
Source organism: Parasteatoda tepidariorum (assembly GCF_982258835.1). Lineage (NCBI taxonomy): Eukaryota > Metazoa > Arthropoda > Arachnida > Araneae > Theridiidae > Parasteatoda > Parasteatoda tepidariorum. The sequence goes on from NC_141755.1 coordinate 30,920,078, forward strand.
TTATTTCAATTACTGGTTTTAAACTACTTAAATTTATGTAAAAACGTTTTCAAAGCATAACTATCAATCATGCAAAGCATAACTACGTTTCAAAGCATAACTAACAATCAAGCAAAGCAATCATATGGTTTAAGAATACTAATTTGATGACGTAGTTCACTTATGCTAACACGTTGATCATTGAGTTCATCTGACATAACGAATAAAAAATAATGCATTAAGGAACTCGCAATAAACTCTTTTTTGATTAATGAAAGCTAGTAAATATTACTGATCTCATCGTTAAAATATTTATCAGAACAGAATCGTCTGCAGTTTAATTTATTTCAATGGCGAGTTCTTAGTTAATGAGAAAATTTCCCTTTTTTAATGTCTCTTGAGAATGATCTATTCGAAATTTTTGAATGATTTTCTGGATCGGGAGGTAAAATTATCTTTTCCATTCACTGACCAAATTTCAGGAGGACAAAAGAAATGGTTCTGAAGTTGTAAAGAGAGAGACATAAACTCTTCATTTTATTATTGTAAATATCCCAAACAAAGAAAGTTTACATAATAATAATACAATTTTAATACTATGTATGCTTATAAAATAAATTCTAATTTATTGTAGGTGGTATTATAGTTATCTCAGCTTACATAGAACATTTCTTTTTTAGATTTTGGTTCAAGATATGGTGTTTTGTTTTCTCATGTTTATCTGCAGTATAGCTGCTGCTGCACATCCAGGAGAAAGGGCAATTAAGTGGAGAGAAACTGAAATATTGATTGCCTCAGTAATCACTTATTTAAGTTATTTGTCATAAATTGCATCAGAAATCATTCAATTGTGTTATATGTAATTCTTATTGCTTGCATCAGTATTCAATAATTTAAGTCATATGTTATCAAAACTTTTTTGCGTGTTTATTTTGGGATATTCACTACTTTTGTGTAATTAATAACTCTTGTGTAATTAATAACTCTTGTCTAAACTCTTGTCGACAGGCAAGGGGACTTGTCCAGCGTCAGAAACTATAAAATATTTTTGATATAAAATATATATTTCTTGAAACAAAGAAAAGTAGGAAAAAAACCATTTCACGTCAGTTAGTTTGTAGGAAAACTTATAACGATGGACAATAGTTTTTTGTGCAATTCTTGTATATGATGGTTTTCTGTTTTGTAATCTTTTTAAGAGACTACAAAACCTTAAAAAATTGACTGATTTGAAATATTTTATTACTTGTATTTAAACTCAAAATATTTTCAAACCCACTAAAAATTTAGTTGCTCAATCTGCATTATTTACAAAGCTATGAGATATTTTTGAAACAAGGATTATGGTTTTTTCAGTAACAAAATTTTTAAATACTTTGGCTCATAGAGGAATTTTTGGGGTTTACATACTATTGAATTTCTAATGTCTTTTTCTAGTAAATATGGAGCTTTGAAGTAATTATTTTATAACCAGTACGATATATCTATTTAAAAATTACATTGTATTATCAATTTATAAAATATTGAAATTTTTACAGTATGACCTGAATTTTTCTTAAATTTTCATAGTGAATACTTAAACTGATGTATAAGAAAATTAATAGTGCCAATGATCATTGTAATCAATAAATAATTGTTTTTCGCAAAACATGCTCGAAAAAAACGAATTATTAAAAAGTTTTAAATTGCGAAATCTCTCCGATTTTTTTGGATTAGTAAAACAAATACGCAGGATCACAAAAATTTAAAAATAAATTATTAATTTCCAACAAACACATGCCAGATTTTTTCACATTCAAAAAAAATTAGAAAAAGGTTTTTTTTTAGATTTATTTGAGGAAAGATTAATTATCGCGTTTCAAATATTTAGATATAAGTAGATAAAAATAAAAGTAATTTTACAAATTTTAAAATTATAATATATAGTTATTTGTTTAAAATTTAAACAAGAGTTGAATTCGAATTTATATTTTACAAACACAAAAATATTTTAAAAATAGATTTGATTTATTTAAAAGTTTCATTACTTTTTAGGGTATATCTATGTTTTGTTGTGTTTCGTCAGGAGTTGGAGTCTATTATTCATATTGGGTTTATAGAGGGCTTTAAACTGCTTGAATCATGTAAGTTGCTGTTTTTTAAGAGAATTTTAATTATTCTAACATCTGAAATATTTGATATACTATTCCTAATTAAAATTGCACTGCGGAAAAAAAGTATGGTCAAAACTACCGGAATAAAGTAGAAGTTTCCGTGTTTTTGACTCAATGGAAACGACAAAAAAACTCGGTAACTCTTACCGCAGCCCTTTGGGAATGATTTTGGTAAAATTATCAATAAAATATTGTTGTATAACATACGATAAAATTTGGTAAATGTTGCCAAAATTTGGCAATTTTATTATGATATCTGAGAGCTTGGTGCAAAAACTATTTATTCGGTTAAATTTAATTTTCAGTTTTTTTTTAAATTTTTTTTTACTAAATTTGTGATAATGCGAACTATAATTTCAAAAACAAAGTTTCAGATAAACTGTTGCCATATGAATATGGAAAAATTTCTAAATGGAGAGTTTAAATAAGTAGCATTTTGGATTTATTAACCATAATTAGGTTCTTTTTCCTGAAATATCATTATCAATGTCAATGAAATTAACAGTAGGGTAATTGTACTATAACTTTTTCCTTTGAGGAAGAAAATATCTAACTTATAAAGAAAAATCCCGAATAATAATTCTCAAAATTGTATATATTATTCCAAAGTAACATTAAGACTGAAACAGAACATATAAAAATTCGCTTTCTGCAATTATAAAAATTTAGTACTACATATCAAGCTAAAGCTAATTAATAAAACAAGTAATGTAAAGAAAATTGAAGTCAATTCTTGCTTAAGTCAACAAAAAAAAATTTTTTTAGTTGCTTTTTACTCCTAAATATCATTTATATGGGAAATTTTTTTCTCCTGTATAAAACTAAAATTATAATTAAATGTAATTAATGAACTAATATTTGAAAGACAACTGTATAAACAACGTCATCCTCTACAAGTTTAAAAAACGTATTTGAACTTAAATGAATGAATAAAAAGTATTTATTAGCAATTGAATATTTGAGCAAGATATAATAATTAAGGGAAAGGGTGAACTAGTAGTAGGAATTGAATGATATCATATAAAAGACATGTCACAATAAGCAATACTAAATTTCTCACGTTATTTCAAAATAAATTTAACGATCAATAACATATCAGGTAATATATAAATCAGGTAACATGTAAATAAATCAGATAACATATAAATAAATCATGTAACATAGAAATAAATAGGCAGTAAAGCTATAATTGAGAGCGATTAACTCAAAATGTATTTAAGTTATATCTTTTAGAGAATTATCAGAATTAACAATTCTAAAAATTTTACATGATTTTTAATTAACATTAAAAAATAAGTTTATACACAAAGAAGTATCATTAAAAATATTTTTTGCAACTAAATAAATAAGAACAGCTTTTTTATTCTAATATATTCAATTCAAACTAAATACTTTTATTTTAATCATACAAAGATCTTATTTTCAAAATTTTGCTTAAATAATACGAGTAGTATATTAAAAGTTTGTAAACGTAGTTTTTCTTTTAGTGTTATGTTAAAAAGTATAGATCTAGTTCGCATTTTTAATGAAAGATTCATAAAATAATAGTTTAATATTTCGTAATATTTTAAATTCATAACGGAAAACAATACATGAATAATATTTTCGTAGAAAATTTCATATATTAATATTTCTCTCCAAAAGGAAAGCGTAATGGTATAAAACCATTTCACGTTTATGTCAGCATATTGGGATTAGATACAATATGGCTCTTGTATCAAAAAGGTTATAACGGTTATTTAACGTTATTTAAAATTATAACGGTGTTTACCCGTAAATTATTTATTTATCTCTTACTTAACGGTATTTTAATTTCTAATTTGGATTAAATAGATATTTAATTGCTATTGAAGTTATTTTCAACTATTTAACAACTAAACTGCTTATATTTAATTTATTTTGCCATTTCAGCTAGTTAAGTTACATTTTTATAAAATGGTATGCAAATTATATTTACTTATAATATAAATTTTATGTAAGACTGTGTTCAGTCAAAGTATGCATTTAAAGAAATAAATCAAAAGTAAATATTTAAAAAAATTCTGAAGAAATATTAAATACTATTTATTCGTACTGTTGTTAAGTTGATTTTTGGTGGAAAACATTTATTGAGTTTTATAGTAAAAAACAATAACAACAAGAATTTCAACAATTTTGTGAATGAAGCTACATACGCAACTGAGAAAAACGATTAGAATTAAATTTTAATCAATTGGAATCGGAAAATAAATCTGCGGAACTAATCATGTGTTAAAACAATTATAAATTTTGGGATCTTTAGACTAATAATTTTTACTTTTGATGTAAAAATTCTTTTCGTTCTGTTGTTAAATAAGTTTTTTGGTGGAAAACATTTATTGAGTTTTTAGAGTAAACTACAACAAGAATTTCAACAATTTTGTGAATGAAGCAGCATACGCAACTGAGAAAAACGATTAGGTTTAAATTTTAATCAAATGGAATCGGAAACTGAATCTGGGGAACCGATTATGTTTTTAAAAAAAATTTTGGGACCTTCAGACTAATAATTTTTACTTTTGATGTAAAAATTCTGTTCGTTCTGCTGTTAAATAAGTTTTTTGGTGGAAAACATTTATTGAGTTTTTATAGTAAGCAGCAACAACAAGAATTTCAAAAATTTTGTGAATGAAACTGCATACGCAACTGAGAAAAACGATTAGGTTTAAATTTTAACCAAATGGAATCGGAAACTGAATCTGTGGAACCAATCATGTGTTAAAACAATAATAAATTTTGGGACCTTTAGACTAATAATTTTTACTTTTGATGCAAAAATTCTGTTCGTTCTGTTGTTAAATAAGTTTTTTGGTGGAAAACATTTATTGAGTTTTTAGAGTAAACTACAACAAGAATTTCAACAATTTTGTGAATGAAGCTGCATACGCAACTGAGAAAAACGATTAGGTTTAAATTTTAATCAAATGAAATCGGAAACTGAATCTGGGGAACCGATCATGTGTTAAAAACAATTTTGGGACCTTCAGACTAATAATTTTTACTTTTGTTGTAAAAATTCTGTTCGTTCTGTTGTTAAATAAGTTTTTTGGTGGAAAACATTTATCTTTTTATAGTAAACAACAACAACAAGAATTTCAACAATTTTGTGAATGAAGCTGCATACGCAACTGAGAAAAAGATTTGTTTTAAATTTTAACCAAATGGAATTGGAAACTGAATCTGTGGAACCGATCATGTGTTAAAACAATAATAAATTTTGGGATCTTTAGACTAATAATTTTTACTTTTGATGTAAAAATTCTGGGAGCGGGGAAATGCATAGAAATAAAATCACTTTCACTTCGCTAAAGGAACACCAAAAAACTTTTTTTTAATGTCACGTTAAAATAAAAAAAAATCAGAACTCTTTAGAAATAAAATGGTTCGTGTCATGGAAGAGGGTTAAAATGCTGCATTAAGGTATAATTTGTTGGAAATCGAGAATGCGCCAGTCGTGCTCAGCTGCATATTTTAATGAATACATCACGATTCGCAGAAATGGGTGCTACTGTCTCACATTTTTTTCTCCTGGAATGAAATATGATGAAAAAAATATGTGATGAAAAAAAGTGCGCAAAAGACTCTTTTATTTTTCGAATGAATTGGTTATTCACTTCCACAAAAATACTATGAACTAAATTAATTTTCCTAAAAAAAGTTAAATTTCTCATTTTGAAATAATTATAATCTTTCGTTCCTTAAAAAAAATGCTTGAAATATTTGGCTTAATTTCAAATGTCAAGCTGATATCGACTTTTTTGTTTATGTTAATGTAGAATTTTTCAAAACTGAATTGAACTTCATTTAAAGCTGAAGATATCTTATTGAAATTATACAAATGAGTGTTTTTATGCTTACAAATTTCTCTTTGAATTTTTTTAAAAAAAAACGAGAGAAGTATTGAAAATAAAGTATAAATAAAAAAGTAGGTATTTTAGAAACTATTTTGTTTACTATTTAAAATATTAAGGGTAAATTTTAAACAATTATGTTATAATATTTAAAAAAAGCCATAATATTAGTTTTCTTTTTAATTTTTTACTATAATTTCTTAAGTAAATTTTCCCCCCAGAATTTTCTTCTCTTTATTAAAAAATTTTCAGTGTCATTGTCACTTTTTTAGAAGGTCAACTTTACGTTTCATTTCATTTGATTGCGAAAAAACTATGAAACTTAAAAACTTAAAATTAAGAAGCAAAACATTCAGGAAGGAAGAGTAAAACAAATTTAACATCCGATATTCGAGAACATTATATTTGAAAATTATTAACTGTTGATTGTATAAAAAAAATACCATGCGAGGCGCTCTAAAAACCACAGAAATGAATCTACAGAATTGAAACTTGACACTCTGAAGGAATCATTTTTATTTATGAACTTAGGGCGAGTTTTTTTTCTTCAAAATTTTAATTTATTCGAGTATTATTGTATGATGGAGTGCTTATTTTTGGCTTTATATAATAAACAATTGTATTTTTAAGTGGCTTTAGTGAATATCCCTTGGTTTTAAATTAAACAATGACTATTGACTATCTATCCATTATTGCAGTGCTTCCCAAAGTGTGGTACGCTGAACCTCAGAGGTACGGGAACAGTTTAGCAGGGGTACGCGTTCTTATGCGAAATATCTTGTAACAACCGAAAATTTCAAAAAATTTCATTTAAAAACAAAGCTAGTCATGAAAATTTACGATTACGCAATTTTCTATTTGCTATTTTTTTGCAGAGTTAGCAGTTAATAGTTAGTGGTGTCAACAGCCAGTTGTGATTTTTAACTTCTGTGCAATTTTTTTTATCACAGCAAATACAATATCATCCTTCTTACTGATGCAAATAAACTTAATAACAAAGCTTGCACCAAAAAAGAAAAATAAATTTTTAAAAAAATATATAATTTTTTTTGTGGTACACAGCGTTGCGAAAAATTTAGAAAGGGTACACAAAAGTCATAAGTTTGGGAAACACTGTGCAGTATTGTAAAAAAAAGTATCTACTCGAGACCTTCATTGCATAAGTTCACGCTTGACGTGATGTCAAAGTAACAAAAAAAATTAAACTCCATGCATGGAAAAATCATAAGCACAGCCGTTGTTTTGGGTATTCAATTTAGAGTTACATTTTGTTTTGCAGTGCAAAAACCTTTAGTCTCAGAAACTTAAATTTACATGCAGTACGAAGAAATAAAGAAGAAAACTCGATAATAAGTTTGAGAGTTATATAGTAACAGTTAAACTTGTAGTAAAAAATAGCATACGGATCGTTCTACAGACCGCAGAAATGCAATTGCAGAGTTTAAATTTGACGTGCTGAATAAGCAAAACGGTGCGTTAAAGTTGAGCTAAGTTTTTATACATAAGTTAGAATGTTAATTAACGTGAAGTTAATTAAATACAGCGTCGTATCGCCCATCGAATTTGTTGAAATATAATTCCTTCTCTCATACATCCTTTACTTAACTTAGATTTATTATTTGGTTATGTATTTTACTGTAACCATGATACATTTTTGTTTTGTGTAACTGGCAACTTCGATGCATAGTTAGATTGTTTATGTTCCACGACACATGGCTTCACGCCTGTCTTTGTGTTAAGTAAAAAATATATAGTGAAAGAATCTTTGGGAAGGAATATCGAATGTGTCACTTAAGAGAATCGATACTTAGCGGGTTTGGCTTACTCGAAATTAAATAGAAAGGACAGTTACTAACGTAAACAAATGCCCCGCTTAAACATACTATGTCAAATTTAGGTATCCGTTTAATTCATTCCATTAACAAAATATGTTTACATAAAATTATAATAATTATATATTTTATTAAATGAATTTTTTATCAACTCTTAAGAATAAAAAGAAGCGATGATTGAGAATTCTCAGAAAAATTTGCTATGGGCACGTCTGTGGTAATCTATGGCAAACATAGAAACTTATATGGCATTATACCTTACACCTATATTAACCATAGAAATTCGTACCGTATTCACATTGCAAGACGTCATACGCCTGTGGTTACCATAGAAATTTGTATTGCATTCATTTGATAACCATAGAACTTGTATGGTTTTATATGGTGGGACACCATAGCCTAATGTTACGATCAAAGTGAAGTAACTTCGGCATATGGCAAACTAATGGAAACACATTACACGCTTGCGTCATTCATATGACGCAGGAGTCAAGGGACAAGAGACGTAAATATACAAGATACAAGATCAAGATCAATGTAACGTCATTCATATGATGTCTCTTGTATCTTCATCAACTCTCATGGTCGCTTAAGAGACACTGCTACCATTTCGTTTTAAAAGTTTATTTTATTAACTCTTTCAAGTAACGCGTGTGAAGCGCTTTAAAAATAAATTAGTACATACTACCACTCAATAATTTTGATACACATTTTTTTTAGTTTTATCTATTTCCCTTTTATTCAATTTTTTTATCCAAAGCATGAAAATACTATACTTTAATAACCGAGAAAAAAAAGTATGACTGAAAGTATCAAGATGTCAAAAATCTCACCATGTGCATGGCTGTATGGGAACACAAAAAGCTCTGTATTTTTTCCGAAGAGCTTTTGTATAGATCTTGGCAAAATTAACAAAATAGAATAGTTTCATAATATGTAATAAAATTTGCTAAATGTGGTAAAATTTGGTATACGTGGTATCATGATACATTAAAGAAGGACATAAATACCATTTATTTGGTTAAATTCACCTTGTAGCAGTATGAACTATAATTTTGAAAGCCAGAATTTCCTGTAAACCGTTACCATATGAACGGAATAATTACCAAATGAATAGTTTAAATATTATATATTTTGGTTATATTTACCAGAATTATGTTTTTTTTTAGCAGAAATTCTATTACCATACACTAAGATAATTTCACCAGAATTTCGCGTGCTTTCCTTCATTTTTGTATCAAATATTGACCTTAAAAAGCTAAAAAACTTACTTTTTGCCCACAAACTGAAACTTCAATGAATAACTTTGATCACTGTATCATATTATGCAAAATGAATGTATGTGATCTGGATCATTTGGACAAGTGCATCCCAGATATAGTTAGTACAAGTTGAAACCGACAGATGGAATGATTTAATGCAATTTGAATCACATTGGATCTAATAAAATGACCCGAGTTTGCAGATTGGTGATTACTTATAAAGGGTTTTACGATGGATTTTAAATCTTCGAGTAGGCAAAATTGTGTAATAAAATTTATTTCTTTGCTTTGATAAAAAATTACACTCAAGTTTATAACTCGTTTTTCTTGAGGAAATTGTAAAAGAAACTATTAGTATATTGATGACGTTAATGCTAATGACGTTATATTCCAAGAATGTAGAGGGAAAAGGCTAAGCAAGGTGCACTCCAAATATTCTTTTTTTTTTTTCGTTCAAAAAAAATTCTATTTTCTCAGCAGTTTTTTTAATAAATTTAAAAGAAACTGCTTAATTGTATTTTTTTAATAATTCTAAATCTTTTCATTTATTGATATTGCTTGTTCGACTAAACTTTTTTTATGTATCATTAACTTTTTTCCTTTTTGCTTTTCTTTTATAAAATGATTAAAAAGTCAAAGTTCATAAAATAGTAACATTTCTGGATATTCTTTTATTTAGCATGGAATTATGTTACGAATTTAAAACAAATAAAGGCACCAAACTTAAAGTAATTATATGTAATTCAGAAAGTAGCGATTGCTTAGTGGTTAAATCAGTGGGCTGTCATTGTGAAGGTTCGATACCCAGCTTGAAGCCCACTTAGCTTCAGATTGATGGGTACCAGACCATGACCCACCTGGCTTACAATGGGCTGTTGCGGGAATACTTTGCTTCATATAATTTGGAGAATTTTAATCCAAACGCTATTAAGAACAAAAACATTTTTTCTAAGTGCTATTTGGAAAATTAATTATGCATAAACATTTGGAATTTTTAGCACTCTCCCACTGAAAAAATAGTCATTATGACACTGCGATTCTTCCCGTAAAACAACCTTATTTTGAGACATAATCAACGTGGTGTTCCTTCCTTAATTTGAGCTTCTTCGAGTTTCTGACTTCCTGAATTTAGATAATGTAGTTTAGTTCTCCAGATTTTTCTTTGAACCATTTCTTAGAACACTTTCTCTTTCCAAAATACCTTTTTTCTTCATAGTAATAAAAGAGTCACGTTATAATATTTTCCATTGTTCACTAAAGAATGTTTTCATTGTGATCCTTTGGGATGATCCAAATGATCATTTAGTTGCCCATTATCACTTATTTTGAAGATATTTAAAAGATTTGCCCTAATTTTTGTTCTATAGAAGAAAGTGAAAGCAACTACAAAATTAATTTTTTTGCGTCAATATATAAGGCAACTCGAATTTTCGAAAGTCACAGTTATCGTTTGCAGTTGCTTGTCTCTAAAGTTCCAGGCAACGAAAATCAAACTCAATTCAAAATGACTGGATTTTCAGTGAGTATAATATTATAAAATATTCCTTTTATGAAACAACTGATAATATTATTATTAATTACTTTATAAATCAATAATACATTTATTTATAATAGTGATATTCGAAGTATTAATTGGAAAAAATTTAAAAACGTAGATAATCAAAATAGTTTAGATATTAGTATAACATCCAATTTCATATACAGTGAAACTAAATGAAGTTGACCACACTTGTGGACTACCTGTGGACTACCTGTCTAAATTGAAATCTATAATCACTCTCGGAATTAATAATGTTTAGTTAAATAAACCAAAATTTTTGTAACTTGACTATCTGTTCATCATGTATGTTGACCACTAAAATAAGGGATATTTGTCTAGGAGTATTAGAGAATGCTTTTCTGATCCATTCAAAAGTTGACAGAAATAAAAAAAATCTTAGAAAATGTCCTTTTCCTTCATGTTGTGTATTAGAGTTTTATTACACCATCTTTAACTATACGATATTCAAAATATAATTGAAAAAAATGAATAAAGGCTAGATAATTATAAAGTTTAGATATTACTATCTACAACCAATTTAATATTAAAGAAAAGCTTGTCAAGTTGACCACACTTATAAGTTAACAGCATGTCTAAATTGAAATCTATTATCGCGAACAGAATTTATCCTGTTTAATAAAATGAACCAACATTTCTGTAACATGATCACATGTTCATATTAATCGCTGAAATAAGTTATATTTATCTAGGAGTATTAGAGAATGCTATTCTGAACCATTCATAAGTTGACAGTAATAAAAAAAAATCGAAATATTCTTTGCTATTATGTTGTGTATTAGAATTTTATTATACTAGCTTTTACCGTGCAGTATTCTAAAAATAATTAAACAAATTTTTAAAAAAGGTTAGATAATCATAAAGATTAGATATAGGTAATCTAATTTAATATTAAAAAAAAGATTGTCAAGTTGACCACTTTTGTAAGTTGACTACGTGTCTAAATTGAAATCTATTATCACGAACGGAATTTATCCTATTTAATAAAATAAGCCAAAATTTTTGTAACATGACCACATGTTCATTAAATGTTGACCGCTGAAATAAGTCATATTTGTTTAGGAGCTCCTAGGTTACAACAAATAAAAAAGAATCTTCGAAAATGTCCCTTGCTATTATGTGCATTAGAATTTCACTAAATTCGTAAAATAATATAAAAAGTTAACATTTGAGAGTTGACCATAAGGGAAAACTATCGAGAAACTTTTGTCTGAAAAATATATGTAAGATCATGTAACAAAATTACATCATATTCATTTCAACATATTATGAAATTATTTATTAAAATATCTTGATTTGATACGGATTACAGATATATTTCTTTAAACTTATGAGTTTAATGTTGAATTTATGTAACGAATTGGGATTCATTCTGGTTATTAATATAATTACGATGGATGGTGTCCTATTTGAAGAATAAAATTTTAAAGCCAAACAAATTTCTTCAATTTGAATTTGATTGATAACTACGTAATATATGAAACAAGCGCATTGTAAATAACATAACATATATCAAAATAACATGATATATAAACTGACTGAAAAAAAATCCCCTTCTATACGTCGACCACTAAAGCTAGTCACCACAAATAAGTTGAGTTAAAACTTGTTTTTTAATCGATAAAATACAGCTTTTTTTTAAATTTTTATTAGATTCAAAAATTAGTTGCTTGAAAATAATTAAATAAATCAATGTATTCCATATTGAAAATATTCTTAACAATGTTTCTTATAATGCTATTGCTATAAGAACATTAATTTGTTTAGTTGATGCACTGAATAGTGAAGCTAAAATAATTCTTGACATTAACATTAGACCTGAGTTAGTAGCCCGTTAGCTAGAAGCCCGTGGCCGGTAGACGCTATTAACTTAGAGGCTACTTTTTTTTTAAAAAAAAAAACCTAATAAGTAAGTGACTGATATCGATTGGTCCTTTTAATTTAATATCCACTTTCTGAAAACTTTTCTTTTTGGTAAGGAAAAATTATAATTTTGATAAAAATTGATATTTGAAGTAATCTACGGCTATAAAAATTGTAAAAGTTATCCGGCTGGTTTTGACACATTTTTTTTTAAAAAAGCTGCATTAAAATTTTAACTGTATATTTGGTAAGCAGGAGTCTCATAACTGTAATTTTAAAGTTAAGTTTAAAAATTTATGAAAAAGTTTTCAATATAAGAACAAATTTGTGCTTAAAAACTCTAAAATTTGTGATGAATAAATTTTAAAATAATTTTTTTTCTAGATCATTAATGTAATTAGTTGTGTTTTGAACTAGAATCTCCACAAAAAAAATTTTTAAAGACAATGAAGTAGAACTAAATGAATTGTTTAATATTAAATTTTTTGGGGAAAATTCTAAATATTCTAAATTAAATCTTAATAAAAATAAGATTTTAGTTCAAAGCTTTAGCTTAGGTTTTTGTTCAAAGCATTGCTTACATTATAGAAAATTTACAAATAGAACTTTAAAGAATTCTATAATAAACTTTTTCTGTAATGTGTGTAATCGTAAGGAATTTTTCTCAAATTCCTTACGTTCTTCAGAAAAAGCTTTTAAAATGCAAGAAAATTATGAGAAGAAAATGAATAATTTGAAAATAAATTTCCGAAAATAAATTTTATTTGTCTTAAAAATATGATTTATTAAAAAAAAGGTTAAAACTCTCAAAGCATAAAAAAATAATAATAAAATCAAAAACATTTTAGTTTTGCTTTTGGGATTCTACTTCCGGTTACTGTTTTGCCTGTCAACATACGAAAAACTACTCCAGCTTCATTTTAAAAAATATAAAGGGTTTTGAATGCCAATGATCTAAAGTTTTAAATATAGACAGTAACAAAGAAAAAACATTACATTTTGGTCGAAATTGCCGATTTTCATCTAATCGAATGCCTAAAACATTGAAGTCGTAGATTTATTTTTTGCAAAAAATCACATTGAAAAAAATTTTGTCAGGAATATTTCTACTACATATTAAGTGCGGATGTAATACTATTTGACGATCACGAGGAGTGCATTCATTTTCAATTGCGGCTACCACAATTTTAATTATAAAAGCCGTATTAAGATAATGTGACTAGCTCAAAATAAGTTAGAAAATATTAACTTATTTTTTGTACTTTAAGTTACCCAAAAATTCGTCTGAATGCTTAAGATTTACTTATATAGTGCAGAGGAATTCTGCATATATTGTGCAGATCAATACATGAAATCATTATCTTTTCGACTGAATGATAAAAGCCATACAACTATTACATGCTGTTAGAAATAATTACTAATTTGAACCTTTGGAAATTTTAAGAAATTTGTATTTTTCAGTAATTAGTCTAAAAATACAAAACCAAAATTATTATTAAATTATAAAATTTCATGCTATTTAATATGAAATGCTTGAAGAAATTAAAAGTTAAACTATTTTAAAATGAAAAAATTGAATAAGACATTATCTTTTCGACTGATTGATGAGGCATAAATTATTGCGTCTTTTGAGCTTATCTTCAAAAGCTGAGCTTATAATTAATTAAATTTTAAAACTTTTACCTATGCTTTGGATTAACATAGTCTTTCATTCTCCTTTCAGCTTTCGATTTTTACTGTAGCTATCGTCTTCGGACTTTCGTCTGCCACTCACGGTGGTAGTCGCGTTGTTGTAAAACCTGCAGCTTCTGTCTCATACTCCAATCCTGCTTATGCGTACCCTCCACTTCCTCTACCTCCAGCTCCAACTGCAACCACTTACAGATATGACTTCCGATACAATCCATTAAAATACGGATATGCTTCACCCTCTTTCCCTGTTGCACCATTGCCTCAAGCAGTACCAGTGCCACAGCAATACGCTGTTTCTGCATATCCTGTATCCTATTCATGGGCAGCATATGGACCTCCCTCTGTACCAGCAGTTCCTGCTATGCCAGCCTATGCTCCACCAGCGTACAGCCCTTCACCAGCTTACAGCTCTCCACCAGCGTACAGCCCTCCACATGCTCATCATTTCATCGATCGTCAACTTGCTGCTGCTGCAGCAGCAGCAGCTGCACATCGTTATCATCACCACCATCACTAATTGTAAGTCTTAATTGAAATTAATAATTATTATTATTTTATCGATCAAGTTTCAATCAAATAAATTTCTTTTCTTATCTGCGAAAATAGAAACTTATAATCGAAAATTTAACCACTTTCCAATTATTTAGAGCATTTAAGTATTTACTAAAATCTTGTGTCTGATGACAATGAAAATTTATATTTATTTTCGATCTCTATAAACAGCATTTATTATCATTTTATCACAAATAGAATTTATCGTTTATAAAAATCCAACCACTTTTCAATTAACTTCTCAATTAACGCACAACATAAAAACGTTCGGATCAAATTACGGTGAAAAGTACTGGCACCCTAAACATTCGCAAAATCCCTTTTTACCGTAAAATTTTATACCGTAATTTTTACAATAATATTTATCTAATAACAATGATTCTATGATTTTACGGTAAATATTACTGTAAAAATTACAATACATCAGATTTTTTTTATGTAAAATTTTACGCTAAAATGGATTTCACAGTAAATTGTTCTGGCACCCTGAGTGCCTGTACTTTTTACCGAAACTTTATCTAGAATTTTTTACAGTGTAGAGCTCAGTGCTGGGTAACAGTACTAGCTTCTAACGTCTCCACATTAATGAGAGCAGAATCAATTTCGAATAATTTTTTATTTTTATTTTTCGGACAGCTCAATTTTTTTATTGTCCATGTCGAATGCGATAAAAGTTAAAATTGTCACAAGTTTTAAGATTCACTTATTTCAAGTGGGCAAAATAAGAGAAAATAATTGTTGGTTCTTAAAACTAATAAACTGAAACCTGAACTTAAAATTAGCTAATACAATAAATATTTGTTTTGATTAAAAAATGGACTGTAATTTTTTTCTGTAATGGTAAATTTCAAATAGAATAACAACAACAAAAAATTTCAATGAACTTTAATGACTTATTTATTTAATACCGTTTAGTTCTTACTTGAGTAACGTATTAGTAAGTCTAGTTTAGTTTAATAAAGTAAATTTATTAAGTAACTTTAGTTTCTAATTATGCCGGGATAGCCTGGGTGGTAGGGAACTGTATTCACGTTCGCGTCGAATCCAACTGGCTGAAGATTCAGGATGTTGTAAATAGTGACTGGTGCATGTTAAATCTACCAGGTCACAAAGTCCTCTATGTTCTCATACCAAATTATCCCCCTGTACTGGATTGGAGTTTGATCGCTTTCTGGTTCAGGTCAAAATTCCGGTCTGTTCAAGAATGAATGGATGTATGAATAGGTCCACCATGTAAACGGGTGAGAAAGAAGTCAAACTCTTGTCCATAGATGGCGACACGGGAAAACAAAAACAATCGAACCCCCAGTGTCTTAATGGCTGACGATAACAACAACAATTCTTAATTATGTAGCTTTATCGCTTGTATAAGAATTTATAAGTGATAAAATGAAAAATAGAAAATATTCATAATTTTTTTTATTTTGTATTTTAGGTTGTATTGAATATTTATTGCAGTACTGTAACAAACTATGTATCATTATTGAAGAAAGTATGTAAATGTATGTAAATGCCCTTGAATATGTATTTATTCTGTAGTTTTAGTTTGAAGAATTTAAATAAAATTTATTAAGAGTTATGAATCAGTATTTTTATATGTTATTGTATTGCTTTACATTTTGTAATAAGCTCATTGGACTAAATTACTCTCTCAACAAACATCATGAAAAACTTAATTTAAATCCGAGTAACTCCGTACCTGGATTTCTTGATAATTACCTGGATTCAGTTAGTAAAGTGTGCTTGCGCTGTTTTGCAAGTACGATACGCAAAAAAGGGGGGAAATGAATTACTCTGATTAATTATTTGATCTAATGTGAAAACGATACTTTACGTTATGAAGTCAGACACGAAATGTAGAATCAAGCACGTATACGTGGCATCGGCACATGTAGCAAAATATAGCACCGGCATGTAGAATCAAGCATACGACGCCAGAATGCACAGATTAATGATGATTACGTATAGAGCAAAACCAGGATTCTTATTTTGCTAGCGAACATTTCATACGGACCAACCTGAATAACTTTTGGACGAATGATCGAATCTTCACGTTATAGGACTCAATCTTACTGGTTCAAAGGGTTCAACTGGTTTTTTGGACGGATTCGAATTTGTGACCCTTAAAATGTAGGAATTAGCATCAATTTGGGAAATATATACTCTCTACCCTCTGAGCCACCATGGCTCAAATGTACAATCTTAAATTATTTTCTCAAGACTGATAACTTCGTAACTATATTCTTTTACAATTTTGAAGAAAATAAACCATAAGTTTTATTAAAGCAACGCCTTTATTTCCTTCGTCGTTTAAATTATGACATTGTAAAGTAATACTCATCATCAAAAATTTGTTTACGAACGAAAAAGATTATAAATTTAAGTTAAGTTCAAGTTGGAGTAATGAAGAAGCCTATTTTCTAAATATAAGCTTTCAATTTTTGTTTGTTTCGAAGCTGTATCATTTAGGTATAACTTCTGTGTTCTAAGTATGACTGATTTCTGTGCGTTTTGTATTTTATTATCCATTTAAAAGCAGTAGTCAATATTAATACTATGTTTTTAATTCAATCTACAATTTTATAATTTTGAAGAAAATAAACCATAAGTTTTATTAAAGCAACGCCTTTATTTCCTTCGTCGTTTAAATTATGGCATTGTAAAGTAATACTCATCATCAAAAATTTGTTTACGAACGAAAAAGATTATAAGTTTAAGTTAAGTTCAAGTTGGAGTAATGAAGAAGCCTATTTACTAAAAATAAGTTTTTAATTTTCGTTTATTTCGAAGCTGCATCATTTAGGTATAACTTCTGTGTTCTAAGTATGACTGATTTCTGTGCGTTTTGTATTTTATTATCCATTTAAAAGCAGTAGTCAATATTAATACTATGTTTTTAATTCAAGATAGATACTCAAAGAAAAAATTTCTGTTAAAATTACAATACTGTACAGTAATGACATTTCCGGTAAAATATATGTTACCGTAGCAAGAGAATGTCGATTTTCACCGGTGAATGTCAATAAATGCATAGTCGCTTTGTTGAATGTCCGAAATATTTATTATATCCGATTTTATGTCAATTATTTCGTTGATATTATTATATCTATTCGATATTTTAATATCTGCTGAGAACACATTAGGAGAAACATCAGTGTTCGATGTACCCGTTAAATACATACTGGCTAGTGGCACTTGACCTTAAAACAATATTGATGTAGGGCCTACCGGGCAATGCCACTAAACCTTAAAAACCATCAGGTTGTACCGTCAGGTCATCATGTAGGGTATACCGGGCAATGGCACTTAACTAGAACTAGTATATATTTCGGACATTTACCAAAGCGATTATGTGATTGTCATTATTCACCGGTGAAAGTTAACAACCACTAAATATATATATATATATATAAAAATATGGGTTTATGAAACCAAAATGTACGATATTTTAATTATTTATTCGGTAATTTTTTTCGTCCATATGGTAACGGTTTACCGGAAATTCTGTTGTTTAAAACATAATACAAATGGTTATAGTTTTTATTACCAGACATTTAGCGAAAAATACAATAATGAAAAGTGAATTAAATCGAATAAATTGCTATGGTGCTATGCTCTAAGATAACATACTAAAATGAAAAAAAATTTACCATATTCACTAAATTTTATAACATATTATCAAATTATACTTCATGGTTAATTTCGCAAAAATCATTACGGTAAATTTTGTTTTATTCTGATAGCTATGATCATACTTTTTTCCTCACTGTTGTGGCCTTTACAGTAATAGAAAACGTCATTTTTTGTATAATATTTAATTAAATAATATTATACAAAATAAATTTTTAAACAAGCAATAAAAATAAAACGAAATTGTTAAAATATGAATTTTATTTTAAATAGGAAACAAGAAAATGCAAATCTCATAAAGTATATAAATAATGAACTAATGCTTAAACAATGAAATTTTCTAATATATTGTTATTGGATCAATAACATATTGAACAATTTCATACTCGTGTTATACCGGCTTCTATCCAATGCCTTTCATCGAAATTAACTTGAACTCCAACCTTAGGATATTTATTGTTAGGATATCGGATATCTATTGTTTAAAACTCTGGAAATAGAAGAATCATTTTCGATTGGACGGTGCCTGAAAAGAAACAAAATATACCATTACTGTTGTTTGAAGTTTGCATTTCAATAAAATTATTTGAAGTTATCGGCTAATCTTTTAAGTTTATTATTTGACAATATTTACGATAAGTCACACCTTTCAGAAGGATATTTTTTAATTTTTGAATAAATACCACCCTACCTTATTGAAAAGAAAAGCAGAAAATTAATTATTGTTTTTCGTATTTCTCTTAATGCTTTAACTTCACAGAGTCTTTAAAAATAAAGGAATTACTAAATATCTATGAATCACTAAATATCTAATGGATCATTAAACATCTATGAATCTCTAAATATCCATGAATCATTAGATATCTAATGAATCGCTAAATATCTATGAATTACTAAATATCTATATCTCACTAAATATCTATGAATCGCCAAATATCTAATGAATCATTAATTATCTATTAATCACTAATTGTTTAATGAATCACTAAATATCTATATTAGTTTGAAAGAGAAGTTCAAATTTTTCTATCTTTCAATTTGATTCAAATATTGTTAATAAGTAAATATTTTCATAAATAAATATTCTCAGTTAACTAAATTGCAATTGTTTTTTATTTAAGAAAAGATTTTAGTAAATAATTTATGTAATATATTATTTGTATCAAGTATTTTTTATGTAACGTACTTTTTATAAAATACAATTTCTTATTGAATTTTAAATAGTGAATTTGTATGTTTGGATCTTTTAACAAAAATAAAATGGCGTTTTAAAGTTCTTTTAAACTTGTCAGAAATCCTTTTTTTTGAATTTGCAGTAATGTATATACGACATTTTTATCATGCATTTTTTTCAAAATAAAGTGCATACTGATATCAAAAAGCGTTTTATGTATTTTCTTATTCCCACAAAATAAGAATAAAAAAAATTCTACTTCATTTTTAAGAAAAAAATATTTATTTTCTTAATTTAGTGCTTTTGTGATGCTTTTCAACCGCTGGATTTGCTCAAACTAATTTGATTAAGCTATTTAGGCTTAGGTCTTTATAATATTTAAAGAAGAATCCCTCTTTATTAATTTTGATAAAGTTTTGGAAGTGCAATCTACTTACGTTGTTATTTACTTCTTCAAGAGAGTGTATCCGACAGCAGCAGGAACAGCAGCAACGGCAACTGGAGCAGGAACATATTGAACGTAACTACTGGATGCAGCAGGAGCGTAGGCGTAAGCATAGGGAACACCAAGACTGTAGGATGCAGTAGGAGTAGAATATCCAACTGGAATAATTGGACCCAATTGGGCTGTTGCCAAAGCCAAAGCGCAGATGAAAACGATTGCACTCTGAAAGACAAATAATTCATGTATTTTTTTGAAACATAAAAAAAAATTATTTAAATTTGTTGCGTAGGCAACGTAATATGAGCATAAACAGTTAATCAATCATTGTAAATATCTATGAATCACTAAATATCTAATGAACCACTAAATAGCTATGAATAACTGAACATCTATGAATCACCAAATATCTATAAATCCATATATATCAACGACTCACTAAATATCCAATGAATCACTAAATATCTTTGAATCACTAAATATCTATGAATCCCTAAAGATCTATGAATCACTAAATATCTAATGAATCACTAAATATCTAATGAATCACTAAATATGTATATAAGCTTTAAAGAAAAAAGTTCACATTTTTTTTATCCTTTAATTTGATTCAAATACTGGTTCAAAGTCATATTACCTAGCTTACTATAAAATCAGTGTGGTGAAAAACTAAATGTAAATGTATATTATACAAAATAAATTATCTTCGAGCATTAATTTTGTTAAATTCCATTTGCCCCTTAGTCTAATTACAGAAATTAGCAATACTTTTTTTCTCAATTTGCTTTCAAGTCTTTCAATGTTGAATCTTGTAATCGAAGTTTCCATCCCCTTTCAACCAAACCTTTGTTCAACCTTATCACCAAAGGATAATCATGAAAAGAATTATTAAGAAACACGGATTTATGCTTTGGTTTAGTCTGCCAAATTTCTTCCTTTCTTACTGATGTTGAGTTGTGAATTGTAATTATTAAGAAAATTTTAAATAATCACCATCATCATTTAACTTTTTTTATCATCTTTGGCAGTAATTTTGATTAAAAATTTAATTGAAAATATACAGTGTGTTCAATTCAATTTAAACTTACTCCCTTGAGTTAACTTTTTAAAAATTTAATTCTTAAATATTTCTGAAACACGTTAATTTCGTTTTGAAGGGAGACATTCTAAAATCTACTTTTAGAAAACGGAGTTAGTGGTTCTCGAAATTAAATATTTTTTGTTTGAAGGTTTATGAGGGTGAAAAGACATTGGCGAAAGCTGACCGAGCTCTGTTTTCGATGACTATGTAAGTTTCAGTTATTTCATGATCGCCATAAGCCGGTTTTTTCGTCCTATTACCGCCACAGAGAACTTAACATCTATCAAAGTTTCAACCGCTACACTTCCAACCTCAAACTTCAACTGGAGTTTTGTAAATGAACTGTTAGAATTTTCATACAAAAATTATAATAAAATAACTTGCAGCTGTCTGTCTATCCAATTAATCGTAAAGTTTACTGTTAGGAACACTTCTTTACCTTTACGGTTTTTAAACAGTTTCCAACTGGTATAATTAAAAAACCCTGAATACAAAACTATACTCTTCTGTTACCATTTACAATTAGCATAGTGTAAAAATCGTAAAAATGAAATTAAACTGAGCATTGAAGCTAGATTGTGCTAGGCTTTTTGTTGGGAAATGGACTGAGTTATGATGTAGCTGAGTTGCATTTTGTCAGGTTATCCATGAAACGTTGCTTAATTAGTTTATCTAGTAGTGCCATCTTTCGAGAAAAAGGGGAAATTCAAAACTTTTTGTGGTCACCAATTGAAATGTGCAGGATATTGGAAGCTCCTCATGTCTTTAAAAAATTGAAAAAATATAGTAGCTTCAACACTTTTATTCGAACCCCCGTTAAACCGGTCACGAGATTCTCAGAATAGCCGTAATAGAAATTAAATAGGTATTTGGTTAATGACAAAATAAGGTGACAACAATATGATAAGCAATAAGTGATTTAAGGTATAAAAAAAAAGAGCTTGAATTTCATAGTTAACTTTTATTAAGCGAAAAAGAATAGAATTTCATTTCGTTTCAAACTAATTTCTTTGCATTAAAGAAAACCTTTTAGTAGTAATACCTTTAATAAATTCAGTTAGGTCATAAATAACTACAAAAAATAAAGAGGTTTTTAAATTGGCATATAGTTATTTATCTTAAAGTGATTTTTATAAAATAGATAATATTACGCTTATATATATGACTCACTTTTATATGTTGATTTTTATAAAAAGTTAGATTTTTTATCGTCTTGAAAAAAAACTTTAAAACTTATTTGTAAAATTCAATATTAATTTGTAATTCTTTAAATTAACACTAATGTGAGTTTGATTTATATTATATAAGATTGAAAAAGAGGTAATACATTCAATAATATTCAAACTCGAATGAGAGAGTATAGAATGTAGAATGTTATACTTACGATGGATTTCATTGTCAATAAAAAGTTCTTTGAGAACAAATTTCAGAGAGTAAGAAACAGATTGTATTTAGCAGATGAACTCTTGATCTGTAGAGCGGAATTTCATTCTTTTATAGTTTTCCCAAAACTCTTTCAAGAAAAGAACAAAAAAATTACAAAAAATCATCTAAGGGTGAGCTTATGACCTCAAGGCAGCAAGTTGTGATTGTTGCCAAATAAGAATGACAAAAGATGTGAAAAAAACGGCACTTTGATGTATAAAGAACTCTTTATAAATTCCAATAATGTCACCTT